>NC_081314.1:45641851-45945003 GCF_026419965.1 Kogia breviceps
ATCCCTTTCCACCAAGAAACCCACAACTTGTGTCTATCCCGGATCACGATGATAAAGTTGCACTGCACAACTAAGAATGGCCCCAAAGGCTTCATTACCCTGAAAACTGGTCTGAAGTCCAAAAATGTGGTTCATGACACTCAATATTCTAAATATGGCAAATGTTGCCTTTAGTAGGTGCCTTCTGTCTACATCTTCTTTCCTCTTCCCAAGCTTCCTCTTATATATTCTGCCCCCTACAATAAATCAGAACATTCCATTTTATTCTATCCCCAAGGAGGAGCACTCCCATAGTCTATAAGTTCCATGAAGACAGAAGCCATATCTTTTTCAACACATAGCATAGTGCCTAGCCTGGAGTTAGTACTCATAAACATTTTTTGAATAAATGAATGACTAAAACGCTAAAGGAATCAACTAGTTCACAGAGCTGGGAGCAAGGTTGGCCCTGTTTTGGGATTACAAGTTTCTTGGATCTGCATGGCTACAGGTGAGCTCTATTTCTGCCATTTGAGTATAGAAGGATCTGGGCAGGTGGCCACAATCTTTTCTGCTCTAGGTCCTGGGACAAACGCCCTTGTTCTGGCTCTCCTGTGTGCTGATATGTACTGGAATGGCTTTTTTCTAATTGGGTTTATAAAACCTTATATTCTGGTAGGAACTTGAGAGGCAAAGGGTTAGCATTGTTTTGTTCTAGGCGGTGAACTCTACCCAGGTCAGGCACCTTTTGAAGTGCAACTGAGCTCCCTAGAATCTGCAAAGTGGCAAAGTATCCATTTTCTGGTCAGTGCCCTCTGTGCTTATGTATTTCCCCTGGAGCAGAAAGGGCAGCTGGTAGAAGACAAAATTCAGGAGCTAGAAGCCTTTATCCTTGCCATTTATACTGTTTATCTAAAAATATCAGCACACAACCTTGACAAAAATTGAATATTATAAAACCAGAAATATAGCCATTGAGTTAATCAAAACATGGCTATAAGAGTCCAGAAAAATATTCAGTAATATAATTACATAGTCAAAATAAGACTAACATCAAAAGGCAAAAAGTAGTTTTTGTTAGTGATTATGGTAAAATTATTCAAATTTTGTCACATTAGGATGAATAATACATACTTATAAAGCATATACATTATTATCAAATACTGCATAATACTTACACCTTCTGCATACTGCAGGTATCGTTTATTAGTTTCCTGTTTACCAAATGTCTCCAAAAACTTTTGACGGTAGGCAAGCACTGTATCAACATGTGTTTTGTATTTAACAGCTAATTCAAGTGCCCTACAATGAGAAAGAAAACAGATTGTCCACATTGCTGTGTTAGCCTCTATGGGCAGTGGAGTTTCGGGGTGAAAGGGTGGGAGAGTCTAGGTTGATCCCTCCACTTATCCCTCAATATGAAAGGTACGTCATTCCCTACCTTGTCCATCTTGCAAATTCCTATTTATACTTCAGGGTCCAGACCAAACATGATCCCTTCTCCCTGACCAGCTCTCCTTGTAGAAATAAAGGACCATTATATCTTATCTGTGCTACAGAACATTTTATACATACTATTATTTCAGCTCTGCTTACAGTGTATTTTAACTATTATGAATCTGTTCCTTCCACTAACCTATACATTTATTGAAGGGAGATCTGGGTTTCATTTTTCTTTGGTGAGTACTACAGAGTGTAAGTATCATAAATGTTCATTGAAAAATTCATTGAAATCATAATAAAATTCAAGTGAATGAACTCCCCTAATGTAAGTGGTTCGACTATCTTGACCATTTTTTGTCAGTAATAAATTTATTCTGTTCAGTATTCAACTAAATACTGATATCCTTACTTATCCTTATTAGTAGTACAGTAAATTAAAAATATTATGAAAATAAAATTTGAGGATAATAAAAGTCTGACAAAATGCCATTTGCCATTTGATTCTTAGAAAAAGTTAATAGCCATTTAAATTTTATAATTTAATTAATATCTATTTATCTATGTAACTAAGTTATTTTAAGGTAATATTTTATTTAAATAGCAGACAAGAACTAAATGAATTGCTAAAATCACTGTTATAACACAAAAGGCATAAAATCTATATATTGATAATTTGGAGGGAGATGAAAAGATTATTCTTCAGTTCCAGGCCTATTTTTGCATGTAGGTTTTGGACAGCAACTCAGCCCATGATACTATGCATAACTCATATTAGCTGAGCCAGGAACAATCTAGTAGAATATAGCTCTCCTACACTGTTCATTGTTATCCTGCTTTAAAGTATGGGAAACAGTCATCATAATAGCCAAAGTACATTATTTCTCAAGTTCTCTTGCTTTCTAATATAACACATGATTTCTGAATAGGCCAGTGATGGTTTATCAGAGCCAACTACTACGAACTTGTTGTTTTAGACAAAACTGACTACTGACTAGAATTTTTGCAATGTGTGACTGTTTAGTAGGAAAATTTGTTTGATTCTTAGCATGCTTTGGTTTGACATAAACTAAATTGTCACTTTAAAAAGTATTTTAGATATTATGTGTGTATTAATTGACAAATGATAGACAATTGAGATAGTAAAGACAATATGATAAATTATGAATGTAAGTCATGTATAATACAAATGATAATGTCAAAGTTCAGTACAATGATTTCTTACAAAAATATATTGGCATAAACAATATTGCTAAATCCAAGGGTCAGTATTTGCTACCCATCACAAACTCCTCACAAAGTTCCCTCATTCCTCTGTGACTTGATGTCTTTCAGAGAAAAAGAAGACACACAGAAAAAATGCAGATGTATTAGGATACAGAGGAACAAAAGTAGAAAACAAGAGAAGGAAAGAAACGATCTACAGAGGCTCAAAAGATGAGAAACAGAAGTAAAGATGCCTTAATTCTTCTAGCCCTCTCTCACATCAGCCCCCTCTTCAACCCTAAGGCTCTGATTCCCGTGTTGTATGCGTGAGTGGAGACTGGTGAACAACCTCGCCGGCACCTCAGAAGTTCCAGTTCCCATTCTTTCTTTATGATTGTACATGATGGGGGAAGGCGTTCTCAACTGTGCAAAACTGGAGGTGCTCTAAGTGGGGAATACGTAAGCATCTATTCTGGGTTGGGGCTTTTCAAAAATTCCAAAGAGACACTTTGTTATGGAACATCAACACATTTAATTATGCAGAAAGGATAGACTATGATGTCTAATCCTGCATTTATATTTTTTTAAGACTTTTTTTATGTGGACCATTTTTAAAGTCTTTATTGAATTTGTTACAATACTGCTTCTGTTTTATGTTTTGGGTTTTTTTGCTGCGAGGCATGTGGGATCTTAGCTCCCCGAACAGGGATCCAACCCACACCCTCTGCATTGGAAGGCAAAGTCTTAACCACTGGACCACCAGGGAAGTTCCTAATCCTGCATTTAGATGCTAAGAATTATCTGCTATTACAGTCATTATTATTATAATAAAATATATATTAATTATCTGATTGAAAAGCAATAGCTAAAGTTAAACATTCAAATGATATGTGCTATTTTAAATGTTCTCTAAAAGCATACACTGGGTAAAAAATGTTCCTCTACCACATTTAGGAGGGAATGTACTCCAAATTCTCTAAGAGTTATGGGAACAGTATGTCTCTAGCTTTAAAATGGTTATTCAGCAAACAAACAAATGTAACATTAGATTATGGGGCTGGAAAAAATCCATGTATCCTCTCTGATTTTAAACAGAAGGAAGTTACATTAAAAGATGTTATAACTTCAAAATATAATTTTTTTACATAACTTGAATGAAGCAAAATCACTTTATATAACTGGTATAAGTAGAAAAACTATTTTTATTAATACTTACATAAAGGATCAATATGCCTACCTGGAGTTTCTAGTTTCTACCTCTCTTAACTTCAGTTTTTGAAAACAGACTACCACCAAATGTCCAAAGTGAATGTCAAATAGATAACTTGCATATCTACAACTCCTCAAGGGCTGCATCTCAATTAGGTTGCAGGCAATTTTCAAGTTCAAATATAAATGACGGAAGCACAAAGCAGCAAGACTATGCTTCTCAAATAGAATAACCCATATTAACAAAGTAAAATCTGTTCCCTTCTAAAGAATTTAAACAAATATAGAAATTCAGGGATCCTAAAAGCAATCTACTATATTTATCATCCAATACTTAAATTCTATCCTTCCAGAATTCTACAGGCCCAGTTGGGAAAATAGCAAGAGAACATAAAAAAGAAATAGGAGAACCTATAGATGAAAAGAAACCTAAGAATGTATCAACCAATCAAAATGTATGAATATTTTATGAATCCTGAATCAAACCATAAAACAAAACATTTATGAGACAATCAGAGAAATAAGCACACTGAATAGAATTATTGTTAACTTTTAAAAGTGTGATCATGATACTGTGGCTGGATTAAAAAAATCTTTAAGATACATATTGAAATATGCATAGATAAAATGATATGATGACTGGGATTTGCTTTAAAAAATTGTGGGGAGGGATAGAGGAGGAGTGGAGATTATTCACAAATTGATAACTGTTGAAGCTGAGTGATGGGTACATGGAGATTCATTATACTATTCTCTTTACTTTTGTATACATTTGAAATTTTCCATAATAAATAGTTTTTAAATTCCATCTTTTTTGGTCCCTCCTGATCTCTTTCGCTGAATCCTCCTCTTCAACCAGATCATTAAGTGTTGAATTTCAGGGGAAATCTGCCTGCTGCCCTCTTTTCTTTTTCCTTCTTTAAATTCTTGAGCCACACTCATGGCCGCAGCTACTCCAAAGGCTGATAATTCCCTCATTGGCTTTCCCCCAATGTCTAGGACCTCTCCTCAACTTCACACCTGTATATCCCACTCCTGCTGGACCTCATGAACTGGATACATAAAGGTAATTAAACTCAATAAATCCAAATTGTTAGCTTAATCACCACCCCACCCTCCCCACTCACCCCGACACAAAAATTTACCATCCAGTACAGCTTCGGTTCTACACAGATACCAAATGTGGGTTTACCCTCCTGATGAAAGACACAGACAAATTAAAGCCCTGCTAGACTTTCCTGGAATATACACAACACTCAAAAATTTTTTAAAAACTCAAAATACTATTCGATAACATAAACAAGTTCTGGAAGTCTTAGTTTATGAGTACAATTATTTACTCACTCCCAGAAGAGGGTAATGTATGTGGAGAAAAAATAAGATCATTTTAAAAGGATACCATCTACATAGATAGGCATGAAAGAAGTCTATTATTAATTAATCAATCAGTCACATAATTTTATCATCGTCCTATGTTTGAATATCTTCGCAGATGGGGATTATTTTACTCTCTAAGCAAGCCATTCTCTGGATCATGTTGTTATAAGCTGATTCCTGTATTGGATCCAAGTATTTATCCCTCTTACTTCTATTTTTTTTTATATTAGCTATATCATTTAGAATCAAAATTGTCATCACAGAACTTTGTCAGTTTTGTTCATTGCTGTATCCCCCCATGCCTAAAACCTGGTACACTAGAGACATTCAATAAATAATTAAAGAATGAATAGTAGCTACCATTTATTGAAGGCTTACTATGTATCAGGCAGTATGCTAAGAGATTTTCACATGCTATTTTACTTAATCCCGACAACGAACATGTGGTTTTTGTTATTATCACCATTTTAAACACAAGGAAACAGAGGCTTACAGAGCCTCACTAATCTGCCCAAGATCACAGGATTAGTAAGTGCAGAACCAGTAATCAAACGCAGGTCTTATTTCCAAGGCCCCATTCTTAACCACTACATTTGTCTTTGTCCCATTCAGCAGCCCTTTTGAACAAGTCATTAAAAATGACCAGACGTGGGACTTCCCTGGTGGCTCAGTGGTTAAGACTCTGAACTCCCAATGCAGGGGGTCCGGGTTTGATCCCTGGTCTGGGAACTAGATCCCACATGCATGTCACAACTAAGAGTTAGCATGCCACAACTAAGGAGCCCACATGCTGCAACTAAGGAGCCAGTGCAAACAAATTAAAAAATAAATGAATGAATACTTAAAAAAAAATGACCAGACATTTCACCAAAAGACTGCTGTTGTTGTTGTTTTAAGCAGATCTCCATGTTATATCTAAATATGCTTGGTATGGCAGACATTCGATAAATATCTGCTGAATGAATGAATATGCATTAGGAAGAAATATTCCAACTGGTTTCAGAAATATCTGCAGAATTTGGAAATGAAGACAATACATAAGTTTTTAAAGAGTTTCTTAGCAATTATAATTACTTCTGCTGATTATCTGAAGTCATTCTTATCCAGTCTTTGATATTTATGCTAAAAGTGATAGGAAACTATGGGTTTCATTTAAGTGAGTCAGGGGTCAAGAGTGACATGATGATTTCCATTGTGATAAGATCACGATGACGACAGTGTGAAGAATGGATAGGAAAAGGACAAAGTAGGTGCAGAGAGACCAATGATGATGTTTTATTAAGAAAAACTTGGATCAGAGAATTCCCTGGCGGTCCAGTGGTTAAGACTCCACACTTTCACTGCATGGTGTGTGGATTCAAGCCCTGGTCGGGGAATTATGATGCTCGCACGGTGTGGCCAAAAAAAAAGAAAAAAGAAAAAAGAAAAACTTGGATCAGCTTAGATAAGGGTGCTGGGTGCTGGTAGTACAGTGGATGAGTGCCAGAGGTATTTGAGAGGGAAAATAGTTGGTACTTGGAGTACAGGGGAAAGGGGGTAAGGAAAATGTCAAAAGTAACTCCGAAATTTCCAGCTTTGGGTAGACTGAAAAGATAAGATAGATTACTCTGGAAGAAGACCAAGTTTATGAGGGAATAAATACAAATTTGAACTCAAACATATGAGACAGCCAATGGAAATGCTGAATAGGCATGTGGATAACTGGGTTCTGGAAGCAAACATGGGCAGGACAGAGGGCTAGAAGAGAGATGCATATTTGGGAGTCTTAAGTATGTAAATAGTAATCAGGAGCCTTGAACAATGTTCCTTGACCTTTATCGACTTACCAGGTAGGCATAAAGGTCTACCAGCATTTGACCAACCCGTTGGTTTATAGTTTAGATGAAAAACACAAAGCATAAGAAAAGGAGTTGCCAGGTAGGTAGGAGGAATGGAGGAGCACCAGCATTCATTCTCTTTCCCCATTATATCTCTTTGTCCCTCTTGTTTTCCCTCTCCCTGAGATCTACTATCTTAAGGCAGAGTCATTTGCTGAAAACTGGAGGAGGGGAAGAGGCGACACAGACAGCAGGATGTAAGGATAGTAGGGAAGATGTGAAGTTAGCAGCAGAGAATAAGTATGGTCACATGACCTAAGTCTCAAAGGATCAGAGATTTTACAAGAGAAGTAAAGATGGGGGAGGCAAAAAGGACACCAACTGCACTCACACCCAGACCTAAGGAATGTGGAGTCAGAGAGAATAAACTGACTCCATCTGAGAGGACTGGTAAGGAAGGAGTGTCCTCTGGAAAGAGGTAATTTTCACTTAGGTCAAGGAGGTATCAGAAATGTTCAGAGGGCTGTATTATAGGCCATCAATAGAAGCCATCAGAGGCAAATGCTTCACAGACCTGCTCTGATACTTATATACTGTATGTATCTACATCCAGTGTATGTAGAGGAAGTGCAAGGCAAAATGATTAAGAGTATTGCATAAAGATTAAGAGCATGAATATTAAGTACCTACTATGTATATAGATAATATAAAATGATAAAATGTTTCTATCCTTCTAGAAGTGTATAATCTGAAAGGCGAAAGGTGACATAAAATTTACAAAGATAAATAACAAAAGAGGTAAACATCAATCCTATAAAACAATGTAAGTAGTAGTATCAGCAGTATATATTTTATGGCGGTAATAGCAGAAAATCCAGTTCCTCTTTGATATTGGAAGACTTAGGTTCAAATCCTAGATCAGCCACCTACTTATGAGTAACCCTCAACTTCCTCATTTGTATAATGTTGTGATGACCAAATTAGATGATATAAGGAAAGTGTTTAACACAACTCTTGGCACATGATAAGCACTCAATAAATAGAAGCCTCACTATTATTAATGACAATAAAATGAAATTCCTAAGTAGGTTGCAAGCTTTTTAATACAAGGATGATTTTTAAAATATCTGTTATACTGTATGGTGTTCAGAGTGCTATATAAATAGTAACGCCTAACATTTATCAACATAAACATTTTCTCAAAAGTATCAGTTGAAAAATGCTGTGAACACCATTCTTCCCTATTTCTCATGGAACTCATGGTTTAGTAATGGTATATACAGTTTTCTGTTAGTTCTTTAATACAGACTGTCTCTTTCCAAAATAGTTACTTTAATATTTGTGAATTATGAATAAACTGAGGATAAGAACAATGGCCTATTCAAATTTGTAGAACCTAAAACATCTTTCGTGATCCTTTGTATAGCCAAACAATGACAACAAATTTGTGAAAATAAAGGATAGAAACAGGGTGGATGAATTGTATGAAGAGTGTAGATAATTAATGTGTAAATTAAATAAAGAGACTATAGTATGTCCATAAAAAAATTAACTACCTTTTGTTACTCCGTTAGCCATTTTGTTACTTCTATTAAAGGGGAAGATAGAGATAGGACTATAAAAATTCTAAACTGAGGGGATTATAAGTAAGGGGCCGGTAATTGAAAGATTTATGGGTTATTTTTGAGCACAGAGAGAGACGAAGATGATGAAAGACATTTCAAACCTGGAAAAGTCAACATGCCAGCCTTGTAACACAGTAACATCAGGTGCATATAAGCACTACAACCTTGTTCACCGAGAGAGATGTACCTGAGAGAATGAGTAGAGAGACCTAATATGTCATAGAGAAGAGCAGCCTGCCACTCAGCCTCCGAAAGCAATCTGTCCCAAAGCCTAAGGCAGCGGGGAAGGTTACTGACCACTCCTCGTTACAAATCCTTTGCTATTTCTTCCTTAGCTTCACAAATCTTTCTTGGCTCCTCTCTCTGCCTGTCTGACTGCTCTACCCCAATCTTTCAGCAGATTTCTCTTTTTTTTCACCCATCCCATAAATATAGTTTATGTCTTTTCACTCCTCACATTCCCCAGGCAACTGCATCCATTCTTCCGGCTTCCATTCATTTGCTGATGACTCCTAAATCGACATCTCTAGTTCAAATCTTTCTTGAGCTCCAGGTCCAATAATCAACTATTATCACTTATCTCTTCACAAATATTTCAAATCCAACATCTCTTCCAAACCTGCTAATATTCTTACCACCATCTATCCAGTTACTGAAATCAGAAATTCTGGAGACATCCTAGACTCTCTTTTCTTCTTCACAGACAACTTCTAATCAATCATGATTCAGAGATGGCAAAAATCTTTAATGGCAAACTACTCACAAATATAAATGTGAATAAATTCTTCTATGATACTAGGAAACTGTTAAGCACAGTGGAAGATGTAATTTATTAACTGGTCGGTAGAAGAATACATTAAGATCAATCAGGTTTTGGAATTGATGAAAAACATATTTATTACCTTTCCCAGTTGTACAAATTAATATTGATCTGAATTGCTTGATAAACAAGGCCAGCCTGAAGAAGTACCATTTCAGCCTCCTGTATGTTCCCACTAAACATTAATATGTGGGCCATTTTTGATTCTTTAGATGGAAGATTTTTTATAGAATTGATGTATTGAACCTTATCAATCTAAAAAAAAGAAAAATATTTGAAGTGAATATTAGCAAATTACGGTAAGAAAAACACACAAACATATACACGTAAGTAAACATTATTTACTTCACCAATTGCCGCGTAGGCTATTTCTGCAGTAGTCATATCTCGATTAGCAACTGCCATAGCAGCTAGGCAAGCCCACATGGTTTGCTCCTAAAGTGAAAAATGAGAACAATTATTTCAACTACAGGGCTGAACTGCCTTAAAATAAACAGTGAATTAAAATAGAATAAAGTTATATTTTAATGGAAAATAAAAAATCACTGAGCATGGCACTGAAAAACCAATAATTTAATAGGTTAATGATGTGGAAATTTCACTGTGGTTACTTTGTTAAAATATATTAACAACACATAGAGAAAGTTTTGAATAAAGTTTTTTGAAAATGTTCATTTCTAATTATCAAAGGTTTATTTTGAATTTACAATATACTTTTACCATAATTCAAGGTTATAAACCCTCCAGTCTTTTTGATGAGTTGTCAAAGAATGCAATTACAGGGAACCAGAGAAACAGTGAGTTTCTCAGACAACGCTATTATAGCAGATTGCCGCCAACAACCCATTGTAAGGAAAAGCATCTAAAAGTCTTTTCACAAAAGTGTAGCCTAAGGGAATTAACCAATGTAAAACAAAAGAGTTCTGTGGTCAAATATGCTTGGAAAATACTGGATTCAACCAGGTTGGGAAATGTTGATCTAAAGTAGTGAGTGGTTCTTAACCTTAGCTGTACACGTCATCTGAGGAACTTAAAAACATGCCCAAGCTCACTGGATCTAATAAATTAGAATCTCTGTGGGGGGTGGAACTTGGGAATCTGACTTTTAAAAAAAAGTTCCATAAGAGGTTTTTATATGTACCAGTAAGAAGAAACTACCCACTTAAAGTATAGCTTCTTCAGAGAATGAATCACACAACACCTATCTCTCTGTATCACCCATGTCTTCACTTATTAAAAAAAAAAAGACGTGATCCCATTTGCAATTTTTCCAGCCCTTAGCTCTTACTATTTCTCATTTTGCACAAAGATATTGTATAAACTAATATACAATATATATACAACTATGGATCTGAAATGCAAAGTACCTTAACAAAACGACAAAGTCTTACAGCGTCTTCCCATTTTGAACTGCTTACGTATTCATGGAGAATAGCAGGATATGGTGATATGCTGATGTGAATCAGTGAGCCATCAGCTCTTCTTATAGTTACCTGATTTCCAACAAAACTCACGATATGCGGATTTTTACTAAATTCACTGTTGAAAAAAGGAAAAGTGCAATTTATATTCTGAGCAAAATTTTTCATATGTATTAAATTTGGGGAGTTGACCCCTGACATACATATGAAACCTCCAACCTCCAAAATGCACTCCCCAAAAAGTAAACTCCAGGAAGAATGTATGTATATTAAACAAATATTTGAATCTAACTAGCTATACACACTTAGAGCAAAATATACAAACATTTTAACATGGCAAAAAATTATTACATATTTGAGAACTATGCCTAAAAGCATTTGAAGTGATTTTTTCTAAGTCTTAAGGTAAATCACACAAATGATTAAAGCACTTAGCTTCAGCTTTTAAAAGTATAAACATTAAAAATTAAGCTGATTCCAAGATTACTTTCTCATAATAACAAGAGGTGAACTTTAAAGAGACTAACTTCTCTTCATTAGTTAAAATTTTTTTATAGGATACCTCTTTGGTTTTGCTAATGTTGTGGCTTGAATATTAAAAATGAACTCAAAATAGATTTGAAAATTAAGCTAAGATTTGGAGTTGAGAAGCCTTTGTATACCTAGTTTGTCAAGAGTGAGAGATCTCCTTGCTATTTCTTAGAGAATTTAGGAATATAAATGCATTTGATTTTCTGAAGAATATAAAAAATTTTAAAAGCTTTTCAGTATACATTTTTTCTATATTTAATATTAATTTAAGAATTCAATTCTAGAGAGACATACATTCCTGAAAGTCTCAAGGTCAATGATAATCTGGGAAAGAGTAAAGGTTGTCACAGTTATATATCACAGAAAAATCTTAAGAGTGCCTATATTAAAATAACTAAACCACACTGAAAAAAATGACCTGAGTTACCATTAAACAACAGTAAACCTGAAAATTATATCCATATAAGGAAAAATTATATTCATTTAAGGAATAAATAAATAAAATAGTATTATCTGACCCTTTCAACTTGATTCCATCACTTAAATCTCATTAAACTAGTTTTAGCTGAACAATTTTATCTGGTTGACTAAGTAAAGTGAAAGACATCTTGCAGGACTTAAATTAGAGGCAGAAACACAACATTCTGTTAGTTTTATTTACAACAATAAACCATCCTATGCAGTAAAATGTTACCTTGCATCCCTTTCATATAATGTTTTAGGCAAAATGTCTCTGTCCACATAAACCGTATTGGGGTAATACCACACTGTAAATCGAGTATCTTGAAGTCCACAGAGGATGTTGCATGTATCACTCCATGCCAGAGTATGCACCATTGTTCCTTATTTTAAAAAGAATGTTAATGTACTATTAGTTCCATTACATAAGTATTAAAAATACACCTTTAAAATCAGCAGATGTACAACACCCTAACTAACTGCTCATAGGTATGACTATTTTCTGATCATATAATGGTGAAAATGTACAAAAGTTCACATAAACATTTATGGAAATAAATTTGAATATTTTACCCAGAACCATTATATTTTTAATCTGCATGTCTTTCTTTCAATGCCAAGTTAGCTGTAGCAGCTAAAGACTTGCTATTAAAATGGAATTAAATAGCGTTTCATAAGAACATACTTATGAAGTAACATTTCGTAAGAAATGTTATGAGACCAAAGCATTATTCATAGATTCATTCAAGCAAGTAAGCTATTTAATATAAAATATGACAAAGTAGATCTAAGAAAGCTGAAAGTAATCAAAAATTTAAATGTACTACAATTATTTTACCAAGTTTGATAATTTGTTCTTCCTTCCCAAATCGTTTCACTGAAGTGATACAGAGATCTCTATTTTTATCAATGAAAGCAATTTTTCTATCATTGGTAAGTCCCTTTTGATCTAGAGCAATTTCCAAAATTTCATTCTAAAATTAAAAAAAAAAAAGAAAATTCTGGGTTAGTTTTAGTGCTTGACATTAGATTGTTTTAATTGTTTAATTATAAGAACATTTGTTTATTTAAAGATCAATTAAATATCACTTACCTACTTATAATGATAAAATGTCCCTGTTAAATAATTTAACTGCTAATATACTAATAATTCAAAAGCTAAAGTATAGTTACTTTTTTTTTTTAACTTACAAGGGAAAGATGCCTGTTAAAACACTATAAAATAATGCATATTTTGAAATTCTGTAAGCTGAAACACATTTCCATGTGCGTCCATCACTTGGGCACAAGTTAAACAAATTCTGATACATCCATAAAATGTTATACTATATGGTGGGAAGAAAAAGGATTGGGAAAGCACTTTATGTATTGATACGAAAATATCTCCAGAAACAGAGTGTTGTGTGAGAAAAGCAAAGTACAAATATATATGTTATATTTTTGTAAAAGAAGGAGAAAAGAACATATATCAGTTTTGTCTCTGTATGCACTAAAAATTTCTGGAAGGATATAAGGAGATTAATAGTGATAGTTACTTATGTGGTGGAAAGGAACTGTATTGACAGGTGAGGCAGGAATACTTTTTCACTGTATGCTTGTCTATGCTTTTCTGTTTCTGAACCACTGAATATATTTGTTATTTAACTTTAAAACTAATAATTACAAAAAGAAGAAAATAAAAGATAGGGTAACGCTTCACTGGTAGCAGTGAAAAATAAAGTTAAAAGCATCTTTAAACCCTAATACATCACTTATTAGAAGGATAACTCAATAAAATGTGCTCATTTGTTTATTTTAAAGCTAAAAATCAGAAATCAATAAACAGTTCACAATTCAGGGTCTTTTTGTATTTCTATAGTTTTTTTTTTTCATTTCAACTACAGTCTTAAAATCTAAAGAAAATGCTGGCTAAGAACAGGTCAGTGGGGACTTCCCTGGTGATGCACTGGTTAAGAATCCGCCTGCCAATGCAGGGGACACAGGTTCGAGCCCTGGTCCAGAAAGATTGCCACATGCCGCAGAGCAACCAAACCCGTGTGCCACAAATACTCAGCCTGCGCTCTAGAGCCCACGAGCCACAGCTACTGAAGCCCACGCGCCTAGAGCCCGTGTTCCGCAACAAGAGAAGCCACCGCAATGAGAAGCCCGCGCACCAAAATGAAAAATAGCCCCCGCTCACTGCAACTAGAGACAGCCCACGCGCAGCAACGAAGATCCAATGCAGCCAAAAATAAAAATACATAAATAAATAAATTTATTAAAACAATAAAAGAACAGGTCAATGGGAAAACTACAAGCTGCTTTGAAGTATAAACACATTTTTATTTACTGATACTATAGGTGCTAAAAGTTTAATCTAGAACATTTTATTGAAAAGCAGTAAAGAGCCTGAACAAAAAACATGTAAGTCAGATTCTTTTATTCAGTTAATTTGCAAATATAGCTTTCTATTACAGAATTTACTCGTGTTTAGTCTTTATGATATTTTAGGCAAAATACTCTATAGAGAACACACACTGGTTTTAAATAGAAAACTAATATCCATGTTTTCCTCCTTAAAATGAAAACATTAATTTTTTTAAAAAGTAAATGGCTATTTACATTTAAAATAGTTAATATCCATTACCTTATGAGAAAGAAGCTTCCCATCTCCCAGTGGTTTTCCAGTTGATGCCTCAAAGAGGAAGATTACTTGAAAAGAAGTAAAGCATTAGTTAATGTATTACATTAGAATTTTTATTAGTAAATTTCTATGGAGTTATCATAATCCGAATGAGAAATTATTTAGCTCTTCGGACCATAGCATACCTATCAGCACAGAAGAGTAGCAGCATCAAATTCCTACTTAGTAATGAGGTCATATTTCTCAGTGGAACTGAATACATCTTCCTAAAACATACATTCCCTAATTAGAATTGTTATTAACGGTATGGCATCACCGCACCATAGGATCAACAGTAGCAAGTCCAAATCTGGATGTAGTTTGTAATTTTCATAACTCTGATTTAGACCAACATAACAACCCAGACAATCATTTTACAAAGGAAAAATATGTTGAGTGCATACTATACAACTATGCAATGTGTTATGTACTCTTCAATTCCCTGTGGTCAGTACACTAATGTGTAATAAATAATTTGTGTGGTCTTTGTCCTGGGTTCCTGACACAGGTCTTCATCAACCCTTGGAATTTTCTGAGTGATAGAAGTGTCTTTGTTATGCTAACCGAGAGACTCTTAGTGATTCCCTAGATAGCTTCAGGATAGGGGCTGGTCACCTGAAAGACCAAGCACTAATTATAGAGTTTGGACTTTCAGCTCCCTGAAATGGGAGGGGAGCTGGAAATTGAGTTCAATCATGTAGCCACTCTACGACCTATTACAACTTGATGTTCAACCTTACTACACTGATGCAAAGGCTCTTGCATGGATCACCAATGACCCCTATGTTGCCAAATCAAAGAGTCTATTTTCAGTCTTCAAGAATCTACTTCTAGTCTTGACCTCCCAGCAGCACTGGATACTCCTGACCATCCTCTTTCTTGAAACTCATGTGAACTACAAAGAACACTGTTTTCTCCTGATTCTCTCCTATTTTGGACCATCCCTAATTCTCTTTTGCTAGTTCCTCCTCATTTGGTGACCCTTTTTCCTAGGTTTTGTTTTAGGTCACCTTTTCATGCTATATACTTTCCTGGATTATTTTCATGACATTAATCATTATCTAAAAAATGATAATTCAAAGTTCTCTGTTTCCAACCCCATGTTAGATGTTCTGAGTAGGCCAAGTTGTAAAAATTACAGTAGATACTGTATTGAAGAAGCCAGGAACAAAAACTCTCTGTCCCTTTCTCTGTTTCACCAAAGGCTTCTCCTAGTCTCATAAATGACAGTCTGATTGCCTGCTGTTCTTTGCTCTTTTAAAAAGACTGTTAGTGCTTTGGTGATTCTCTTTAAGTAGTTCCCAAACGACTCCAGCTCAAGATTCATCCCAAACAGAGTAATTTCAATGAATGGACACACACATAGAATTACAAAACTGAAAAGACAGAAGTGACACGTGTAGTCAGCAAAAAATTGGACAATTTATACAGATCATAAAAATGCTAATATATGTATAACATGATATTTAAATTCCAGAGGATCACACTCTTAGTATATTGATATATAGTTGTTAGTAAACCTTAGGATGTTAAGTTTGAGGTCACTGGCTATATTCACAGAGGAAATCATGTCTTCATAATAAGTTATGTTCTAAAATCACCAATTTTGCTGAAAGAAATGAAAAAGAAAAATAGTAACAGAATTTTAAATTAAGTATAGAATCAAAAATTAGAAAAATTTTGCTTCCATCTTAAAAAAATGCTTTGGGCATGACTAAGCCCAGTTATTTTCATAGCTATATAAACTAACTTTAAAAAAAAATAAAAGCCTTCCATCCTTTTGTTGACTGCACCTATTATAAAGAGCTGGAGGTATATGGATGAACTTATCTAATTTCCACAACTGTAAGTGGCCCTGATCTATGGGAGGCTGAACCTGTATTTTAATTTTAATATGTAACTGAAACTGGCAGAAAGGACAACTAAGGAGCTGGAAGCTGAAAGAGTTGCTTCTAAGCATAAGTAACTGCTCTCTGATTTCTCCTCCCCCGCTATACCCAGACATTTGTTTCAAATCACCCACAGTAACATTACAGTGCATCTGTGCAAGGTGGATGGGGAGAAGAAGGAAGTCAATAGCAGTACCTTTACTACTTAATCAATCATTGTAAGGGGTATTCAAATCCATTTAACATGTATTTATGGGGCACCTCCTATATTATGAGTACTGTGCTTGGTACAAAGAATCCTGCCTGTAAAGGAACTCCCAAGTTAGGAAGGAACCACTAATTTCATATATGGATGGTCCCCTTGAAAGAAAATTTTACAGGTTAAAGATTCCAGGTACTTCAATTGTTCTTTCTATTGTTAACATATACCTCTACCTAGCCTTCAATAAATACCAGTTTCTTTAAACATAAGGAAAATATTTTCCTTCTCATTTTGTATCAGTTCTACAATTATTTTATTTTAGTTTTTTAAATTTTCTGTTTATGGCAGGATAGAATTACATGACTATTTTGTTCAACAATCAAAGTTTATGTAAGTAAACCATAATTTATTTGCAGGTAAATCTATATTTCTGAAAATGTTCATAATTCTTTCTGGTTCTAAAATTCTATGAATTATGAAAGGATTAAAGAATAATGAAATATGTTTCAGATGTGAATTAACTGTAGAAAAATTCAGAATAAGGTATATTCATTTGGAAACATACATATTTTATTATAGTTTCTATCTAAAATATGTGGTTTTGGGACTTTCCTGGTGGCCCAGTGGATAAGACTCCGAGCTCCCAATGCAGGGGGCCCGGGTTCAATCCCTGGTCAGGAAACTAGATCCCACATGCATGCCACAACTAAGAGTTTGCATGCCACAACTAAGGAGCCAGCGACCCACAACTAAGGAGCCGGCGACCCACAACTAAGGAGCCCTGGAGCTGCAACTAAGGAGCCTGCCTGCTACAGCTAAGACCTGGTGCAACCCAAATAAATAAATAAATAGATAAATAAATATTTTTTTAAATAAATAAGTAAATAAAAATAAAATATGTGGTGTTGAATAAGAAAAGTATAGAAAGTTCAGAGTAATCACTGGGATTTTCAAATTTAAGTTTACTGAAGACAAAAATCTGACTTCCAAATTCTTATTATTAACAATTACACAGCCATCATGAATCTGTCCACTATCTAGATACTATTGTATTTCATTTCATTCTCCTTCCTCTCATTTAGCCAGAAAGGAAGTCCTTTAAAAACAAAACAATTACCAAATGTCCTCTCTCAGAGAAAGCCTAAGGCAGAAAGAGAGAGAATAGCTCTATTTAGGAGAATTGTATTTCCTACCAGAATGAGAGGTGATGCTATCTGAAACTACTGAAAATTAAAAAGTGGGACAGTTTTCTAGCTCCTGAATTAGGTCTTCCATGGCATGACCTCACAAAATTAACAATCAGGTCAGACTTTTTTTTTTGTAACATGTCACAGTAATGAACAATGTTTGCTCAGCAATATTTATTAACAGAGAATAACAATTATTTACTATCTTTCCACTAGGCTTTAGGGATATCTTACTCTCACTCTTACCTCATTGACTCCTCCTCCTTTTACCCATATCTAAATATTCATGTGCTCAGTCACTGGTCCTCTTCTCTGTCTATACTCACTTCCTAGGTGAGTTCATGTAGTATTGTGGCACCATCTACACACCAATGACTCTCACATTTATATCTCGTCCCCAACTCTCTCCTGAGCCCTGGACTTTATCCTGTTGTTTCCTCTCCAACCCTGCTTGGATGTCTAAGAAGCATTTAAACTTACCATGACCAAAATAGAACTCTCTGGGTTTGTGGACCTCCTCTAAACTTCCTCGTTCCCCATCTTTCATCTCATTCAGCCAGGAAAAACCCTAGGGTAATATGCTTGCCTCCACTCTCTCATGCCAACATCTTTACCATGGCCAAGTCTTTACATGATCTGGCTCCTACTTATCTATGTCTCTGTCTTCTCCTATCACTCTCTGCTTTGCTCGTGTTGACCTAAGTCCCATGGCCCTCCGGCAATTCCTTTTTTTTTTTTAAATTTATTTAATTAATTTATTTATTTTTGGGTGCATTGGGTCTTCATGGCAGCATGCAGGCCTTTTTCTAGTTGCAGAGAGTGGGGGCTACTCTTCATTGCGGTGCGCAGGCTTCTCATTGCAGTGGCTTCTCTCGTTGTGGAGCACAGGCTCTAGGCATGTGGGCTTCAGTAGCTGTGGCATGCAGGCTCAGTATTTGTGGCACACGGGCTTAGCTGCTCCGCGGCATGTGGGATCTTCCCGGACCAGGGCTCGAACCTGTGTCCCCTGCATTGGCAGGCGGATTCTTAACCACCGCACCACCAGAGAAGCCCCCGGCAGTTCCTTTTATGTGCCAACAATTCCCATTTGCACCTGCTTGTCCTATGGTCATTCCCCTCCCCCACCTCTAGAATTCTCCATTCCCTCATCCTGCATTAATTTTCTTCACAGCACATATCAGTGGCTGACTATATTTGCTTGATAATTTTGTGTCTTATGCACTACTGTATACTCAACTTCTAGAAAAGTACTTGGCATACAGTTAGCACTCAATACTATTTGTTGGATACATGTTCTGATACAGCATTACCTTAAAAAAATGGATTCACTCTACTATGGAATTCCAAAACACTTGACACATTCATTCATATTTATTTATAAACACTAATGTGGCCTAGATTTTTATATGAAAATTTAAAATTATTCATAACTTTTCTCTACTTCATTAGTTTAAAAATATGTAAACATAAAAATATGAATATATATATAAGCAAAATAAATAGTACAATGAAGCACAATATTTACTATGTTACTAAATAAAGAAAAAGGAAATAGTTTAAAGATCAATAAACTTAAAAATTAACATACATTTTTAGGACACACAGTCTTAATTCAAACTCTATACCAATAGCCACTGAATATATAAGATTTATTCCTTACAACTAAGCTTTGATGCTGTGACAATATCTATTTGTTCCATCAATTGGGAATAATATGACAACTTTAGTTCTTTAATTGATTCATACTTAGGACAAATTAGGAAGCTCATAATTCTTTCATATAAAGTTAACATAATAATAGATGAGAAAATGGAAGTTAATTGATGAAAATTTTACAGTGTTAACAAATTTCATGGAAAATTATAAAAATGAACTTACCTTTTTCATCTGCTTTGTCTTTTATTGCTATGGTATCATTACTCAGAGAGACCGTCTGTGCATTTAGAATATCTGTTCTCATTCCCGGAAATTTTGGAGAGGAAAGGAAACGTCCTTCATAAGAATATAAATAGATACCACCACCATCTACAAGAAGAAAATGTCTAAAAAATAAAGAATAAAAATATATTTTCAAATAGGAGTTTACTATAATTTCATTTTTATATTAGAAAATAGTTTATGCTTTGGAAAAATCTAAATCTTACAATTAAAACAATAGTGAAACATAAATATATAAAGAATAAAATATAAAAACAACCTGAAAAGTCAACATTGGTTGTTTGGTTTGTTTTCTAGGTTTTTGTTTTTTGATGGAGGTAGAAGAAGAAAAAATGAAAAGGCCCATTAATATTATAATTGTAATTCATTTCCTTTCCTAAAGAAGCATCTCTATACAATGGCAATAAAAAAATCGTGTAATTTACAATTCAGGGATTTTTTTAATGCCAGATGCTATTTGTTTCATGAAACAGTATTAATACATATTTCACAGTTAAAGATTATGGTAAGGGTCATTAAAATTAAATTTCAGTACTAAATTAGATTAAACACTGGTTAAAGTCCTAAACAGTGAAAATGACTCAAAAATTAACATCAGAGCCAGCATTTATTAAAATAAGATGTTTTGACTTTAAAACAATATGGCAGGGGCTTCCCTGGTGGCGCAGTGGTTGAGAGTCTGCCTGCCGATGCAGAGGACACGGGTTCATGCCCCGGTCCGGGAGGATCCCACGTGCTGCGGAGCGGCTGGGCCCGTGAGCCATGGCCCCTGAGCCTGCGCGTCCGGAGCCTGTGCTCCGCAACGGGAGAGGCCTCAAAAGTGAGAGGTCCGCGTACCACACACACACACACACACACAAAATTAATACGGTAACCATCAGTAAATGTGTTCATATCTAAAAACACATTTTTTTGTATCAGGGACTTTGGTTCATTTGCTGTGTTGACCGCTCTATTCAAGGCACAGGGTCCTGTATAGTTTATTTCTTATTGTCAAAATGCAAATATTTTATGGCTATTTTTTTCTTTCAAAATTTATGAACATTGCAAAAAATAATTCAAACAATACAGAGAAAGCAAAAGATCTCCTGCAATCTTCCTATTTCCATAGAGATAACTTATGTCAAAGTATGGACACACCTTAACTTTACTTAATTAACTCATTCCTGATGGACATTTATTTTATTTCAAATTATTCACTGTTTTAAAGAATGTCTAAAGTATATACAAATCTCTGTATGTTTACATTACTTATTTCCTTAGTATAATATAACTTCTAAAAATGCAATAATTCTATCAAAGGGCATATACTTTAAAATATTTAACATATATTGTTAAACTGCCCCTTGAAAGGTTGTATTGATTTATACTCATACTACTGCTATATTGGAGAGCCTGTTTCCTCAATGCTGAACACATTATTACTTTTTAAAATCGTATGTTCAAGACTTTAATATCCTTGATTCAGAACTTTTTTTTTTTTTTTTTTTTTTTTTGGCCACACCAGGTGGCTTGTGGGATCTTAGTTCCCCAACCAGGGATTGAACAGGGCCCTCCATGGTGAAAGCACCAAGTCCTAACCACTGGACCTCCAGGGGATTCCCCAGAACTATTTATTGATTCAAGAATTGCTAATTGTTCTTTTTTGCTATGGAAACAAATAGAAAATAAACATCAAAACAAACAAAAAGTATATAATGAATCCCAAATATGTACTCTTGATTTAAATTAACACTTGAGTATTGGTGTGTAGCTTATTTAATTGAAGGGTTTGGCCCTTACACATTAGTGTATGAAAACAGTATTTGCTAATGTTGACAAGTGACACATCATATTAGTATATATTCTTTCTTTGTCTCAGTACTAAAAGCATTTTCTCTTCTAAACAATATACTAAAGATTTAACTTCCTTGTGAGTAAACACTGTTTCAAGGGGCAAACATTTCTAAACGTACAGATAAGACCAGCAATGGGCAGTAAATAAAATATTCTTTAATTACTTAATCATTTATGCCATTTAAATATGCCTTAACTAATTAAGAGCATATTCAACATACATTTATATATAATATATAAAGAAATAAATTTATTTGGAACTGTTTCAAGTAAAAAGAATTTCAGAAATAAATAAATAAATAAATAAATCACTGGTTCAACTTCATTAAACAGCTGATAGAAAATTTGACACAATTATTTTTTTGATGACTCAAGGTCATCAATATGATGTACAGATCACAGCCTAGTAGTAGCTCATAAAATTAATGAGTTTCAACCAGTATTTAAAAACAAAAACAGAAGAGAATAGAAAATACAGGAACAATGGGGTCAAAACCATGTTATAGCAATTGGCCTATTTCACTCATTCTCTCATCATTACTCTGATGTTTACTTGTAATAAGTTTATTCTCATCATTTATAAATAAATTAAGACCTTTTAAATCTCTCAATTTTAATTTCTAGTATAGTAAATTTCAATATATATAACCCACATATAGCCCTCAATAACTTTTTAAGAATGTAAAGAAATTCTGAGACCAAAAAGTTTCAGAACCACTGATCTAAGAGCTTATTCTCTTACTTTATTTCATTTAAAATAAATAGTAGAAACAGATTGATTCCAAGTGACAAATGTACCATTCTGTAAATGGCATGCTTTAAAGAGTGCTTTACTGCAGTTTAAAATATTTTAACCCCCAATTCAATAGTAAAACATGATAAACAAATTACCTTTCTGCCTGCAAAATTAAACTAACAGTTCCTTCTTTGAGATCAAATATAAGTGGTGTATTCCAGTTCTTCGTACTGAAAGACAGATAAAATGGATATTTACTAACACTTGAAATACCAAATACTTTAAAATAAGTAGATGGGTACTCATTTAAAATGAAGTATCTTCAGTTTCACAGTAACTCCGTATATATTTCTATTACAGCACTTGGTATATTGTTCTGAAATTATTCACTTAACATGTCTGTATCCCTGACTAGAAAGCAGACTCTGTGTTCCTAGCACCTAGCACATAGTAAGTACTCAATAAATGTTTATTCTAGGAGCCACAATATGGGAATTGAGGAACCATAAGTTCATGTTCTGTCATTTATTAGCTCTGTGATTGGGCATGTCATCTAATGTTTCTCTTTTGAAAAATAGTAGCAGCATAGTATAGTGAAAAGAGGATGGGGTTTTGCTAGACAAATCAGGATTAGAAATCTGGTTTCACCACCTGTCAGCCATACGATCTTACTAAGCTTGACCTAAAGAACAGTTTTCTTATTTTTAAAATGGAGATGATGATGACTTACCTAAAGCATCTAGCTAACTGCCTACTGCATAGCAGATACTGAACAAACAGAAACTATAATAACCATAACGTGATGTGAACAATTTTTCCTACAGGTCTCCCAATGTAAATGTTGAGTTGAATGAAGATTTCTGTGAAACATTCTGTAAACTGTAAAATACTGTATTAATGTAAGCTATGACTATGCTTATTGAATAAACAGATGAATGAATGAAAAAATAACTCCTATGATTTTTATGACATAATATGATTCAAAGATAAGGATGGGTGGAGAGAACATTTACAAACTGAAAAACCCATCCCCAAATAATCAAAGGTGTTTCATAGTTTTAAATGTTTTATTACTCCTATATATTCTGAATTTCTCTCAATTACTTTCATAGAACCAATTGTTTAAATCAGATTAAATCTCATATTGATACAGGAGATGGGGGGAAGGGGAAGGTTGCAGTAAATTGGGGGAAATTAATCTTGGCTAATGCAGAGACTGATACCCATTTCAATATGTAAATGCATGCATAAAGCCAAACAGTGAGTAAATCACTACTAATAATTAGTAAGTCTGAGGTTCACAGGTATGATAAAGCTATGTACTTTCGTACTTTAGAAAAAATATCACAGCATGCTCATTTATGCAGTCATCAGAATTAACCTTCATCCTTTGTCAAGAGAGCTGAGACGAATAGTGAGTATGAGGTTTTTTTAATGTCCCCTTACAAAATATCTGAGATTTACGACAACTGAGATATATATATATGACATGGAAATATAAACTCCCTAAATCAGAACAAGAGAATTTTCTATACAACTATTTGAAAAATCAAATGAAAATTTAACATAGAATGCTCATATATGATTTTCTTTGTCTGGAACTTCTTTTCATATAAACCAGCATATGGCTTGCATGTTTGTTTTTAAAATTGTATTTTTATTACTAAAAAAGGGGCAACAGTTATTAGGAACTTGGATTCAAATCCCAGCTCTTCCTTTAGTAAAGAAGTTAAGTAATTTCACCTAGGGTAAGTTACTTAATTACTTCTGCGTCCTTTCGTTTCTTCATTTTGTAAAATGGGAATAATAATAATAATATTCAACACACAGAGTAAATTAGATCATGAACATAAAAGATAGTATAATAGTGCTAGTAAATAATAGTTGTTATTATCTAAAACACTAGGTATTTTTAATTTAATGAACTATATTTCAGTACTGCTCCCTGGTATTTCACTTTAATAAATATTTTGTACCTTCATAAATGTCTTGACAACAAGAGAGGGGAGGTAATGTTAAATCAGAAAAGAAAAAAAGCAGTTTAATATTTTGACACATACTAACTGGTATGAGAAAGGTAGAGTGACAAAATAATTAAATAACAGCTTCTAAACTTTTGGTAAATATTTTAAAAAGTAACCTCTCTAATACAAGTAACACATAATGATACCAATCCTACAGATTCAAACATTATATCCTTGCCATTAAAATTTGTAGAATAAATCCCTCGTTTAGGGCAGTTAAGAGCCCTACCTTTCTTCAACCAAACCCTAAACTGAAATCTTCTCTGTTTTCCTCAACCTCATGAAAATTATTCAAAACCCATGTGCACTAAGTGATTGTGAGATTTCCTCATATTCTATAGTCCCTTCCCTATACCTCAATGGTTTAACTTGGTAGTTTTCTTGACTTTACTCAAAGCCTCCCTTCTCTTTCACGTAAGAAAAAAATTTTCATGTAAAATCGAGCTGCTTATTTCTTTATCCCCTTTCTCCTTTGCTTCTCCCATTTCATTACTCCAGGCTTGGCTGTTATTCTAAGTTGCATATTCTGATTAGTAGCAGATTTACACATAAGTGAGTGACAATTCGTAATATATACTTGTAGCAACTGATACTGTTAAGTAAATTTTAGGATGCCTTTGTGTTGTGTATTACTGAGCTATAGCTTACCAAGACAACAGTACACTTTATATTTTTCAATTCATTTATTCATCCCAAAATATTTATTTATTTATTTATTTAAGTACTTACTACATGTACTGGGTATACAGTAGTGAATAAGACACATACATACTCTACCCTCAATTTTCTATTCAATGATTAAACTATAACCACATAATGTTATAAATATAAGCATAAAATGTAAAAAAATCTTCATTCACAACTCTTGGAAGTGTCATAGTGGTTCCTTGAGTTTTCTGGATAGTTGAGAAATCAACTGGTGGCAAACTAGAGCTAGTTTGTACCGATTGTTATATTTTCAGAAATTTTGCAAGCCAACTGTTAGATAAAGCCATTATTTAAAGTTAAAATATATAAACATAATTAAGCAAATTATATTCAAAACAAATACTCAAACTGATCACTTCCAGATTATTTTATTACATTTTACTATTATCTATGCACTTGAGATTATTTACACCTATTGTTATCTATATGGTGGCAATTCTATATAATGGTTTGCCACTGTGCATCTCTTAATTCTGTGACATCATATTGGTAGCTTGAAATCGGCCATGGTAGAAGTATTTATATAATAGAAATGAGCTAACACTGCAAATCAGGTTGTTTGGTTGGTTGGTTGGTTTGTTTTCAGAAAGCCAGTTCAATATTTATCAGCACACACTGAGTTACATAAAAATACCAAGTAAGTTTTTAAAGTTTTAGGTGCAAGTTTCTTGGATGTATTGAGTCATTTCCTGCTTTTTAACACAAAGTATACTGAACATATTTTCTTTCATCATTTCTGGACAACTCTGGATTATCAATATGAACATTTATGATTACCCTGGACTATGATATTAAGCCTGAACACCTCCTTGTGTCCTTACTGAACATCTTTCAGCCTGCTGTCAGGCTGCTAGCTGTCCCCCCTGCCAGTGGTTAGGTAGTTCCTTCTCCCATCATTTATCAGATGCTCCTAACCTTCTCTGGGCTTTGAAATCAAATTACACTGAAGTCCTTAGAGCTCTGAGTAAAGTAAGAGTAAACATTATCTCAGAGAAGGTATTTTGTATTATAAAAGTGATTATTAACCGTTGATGCACAAACTTTATTAGATCTACTTTCCTTACTCATAGCTTACTTTTTATCACTTCTTGGTCAGTAGTTAAGTTCAAGATAGGCAAGGTTTTGAAAAAGTTAAGTTTAAACCAAACCATGTTGATATGAAAGCTTGAAATAAATTCCTCCTCACAGACAAATTCCTCCTCACAGACAAATTCCTCCTTCTCTGGATTTTAAAGAAATGCAAGATGCTTACGAGAACACATAACACTGAAGAGACGTTGAAACAACTAAGTGTGCATAGTTCAAAGAGGCTTTAATGACTCTATCACGGAATTCCAGTAAATCCACTGCATCATTAAGAACGTTACGAACCTAAACAAGGGAAAATGAAATACCAAAAAACAACATTAAAATACATCAAATTTTAATTAGATAAATTAGCAAACACAAAGATTTCAATGCACTCTTGATTATCTAATCATAGAAAGAAGAAGAATTCAGTAGGAACCAGGCATAAGATTTGGGTATAAAATCAACCAACAAAACTACAGACACAGAAAACTTGGAAATAAGTAGAAAAAGATCTATATATAGAGATTTCTAACATGAAAGTCAATCTGTATGATGTGGCAATGGAGCAACAAGGTGAAAACTGCTATAACAGTGAGATATATAGTCAAAGGAGTATGGCACATAGGAGCTGGAAAGAGACTATATGATTTCTGCCCAAAACAGTAAGAGATCAATAATTTATGTAATATATTTTTAAATTTTTAAGGTTTCTAGGGTTAGATTTTACTTTAAAATTTAATTTCTAAGAAAAGAGATATAGTAACTTTAAAAATCAAAAGTGGAGTAGGAGGTGTTAGTAAAGAAACCAACTACATAGTGAAGAAGCCAAGGTACACAGAGGGGTGGAAAGTATTTCCATGCATAAAAACACAGAGATAATATATAAAAAAGCTAAGCACCAACTAACAAATGGCGACTTGCCTATGATAGTCAAAATTATTATAAAAGTTTGTTAACTGATAAAGTTTTTATTTTTTAAAGTTTTTTGAAGTTTTTATGTATTACCAGAATGGGTAATACATTATAGTAAGAGGTGAAAATTAGAGAAAAAGAGATTAACTGTACTTAGAAGTTAGTGTTTCTTTAAATTCCCCTCAAAATGTTATCATCTTTCTAAATTAACATGACAATTATAGTATTAATGAAGAATAAAAGGGTATGGAAGGAAAAAGAGGAAGATAAAGTCAAAATTCTTATAATACTTCTTCAAATATACCTACAAGGCATATTATATTTTTATTACCTGTTCCCCAACTCCTATCCCCACCAAACTATTATCGCCATGACAAGAGATAGCAGAATTATATACACATATAATCCTTGACCCAGAAATCTTACTTCTAGAATTCTATACCAAAATAAACAAGCAAAACTATGAAATGACATATACACAGGCTATGATTACATACAGCACTATGGTAACAGCAAAAGACTAGAAACAGCCCAAATATCTATCAACAGGGGATAGGTTGAATAAACTACATTCACAAAATAGAATAATATACAGCTATAAAAAGGACTGAGTAAGATCTATGGAGCAACCTCCACGATATATTGTAAAACAAAAAAAGGCAAGATGCAAAACACTGTATAGTATTATACCTTTTATCTTATAAAGGGAAGGATATGAAGATATATGGATTTGTTTATGTTAAAAAAAAATGTAAAACAGTATTCAGTAATATATTATTAGAATAATATTGAGATTGTTATTTAAAACTGTATTTTAGGATATATTCTAGGATATATTAATGTCTTTAAGAACAAAAATTTTCTTGTAAAAGAAAAGAACTGCAAATAAAAAAATCAAGAGTAAAATTCCATAATCTTGAATTCTGAACTTGAAACCTCAGTATACACTCATGATATATTTTTATCTGTCAAAAACAAATACATTTTATCTAGAACTAATGATCAAACCAGTAGCAATGAGCACACCTAGAACCTGGATCATGGTCTCTAAATAACATTCCCCTCCAAAAGGAACAAGGCCTTCTTGGAAAAATGGTGGATTTCAAGTTTGGGACAGGAAATGTATCAATATAAGACACCTGGAACATCTTGCCAGAAATGCAAGCAAGCTGTTGAAATCATCTCAAAAGAACACAGAAGTCAAATGGCCAAAGATGGAACCATTCGAGCATTAGAAAGAATACTGACTGCAATGGATTGAAATATATCAAAAATGTTAAAATCTGCAAGTTTATTATGACAACATCAACAACAATAACAACAAAGAAACTCTTGGGCATACTAGGAAATCAATTTGCTATTTGAAAACTGGTAAATTAAGGAAAATAATTCAGAATTTGTCTCACTTCAGAGTAACAAATAGTTGATCAGGCAAAGTTTTTTTTTTTTAATTATTTATTTTATTTATTTATTATTTTTGGCTGTGTTGGGTCTTCGTTGCTGTGCGTGGGCTTTTTCCCGTGCGGCGAGCGGGAGCCCCTCCTCCTCGTGGTGCGCGGGCTTCTCATTGCGGTGGCCTCTCCCGTTGCAGAACACGGCTCTAGGCGCGCAGGCTTCAGCAGCAGTAGTAGCTCACGGACTTAGTTGCTCCGCGGCACGTGGGATCCTCCTGGACCAGAGCTCGAACCCGTGCCCCCTGCATTGGCAGGTGGATTCCTAACCACTGCGCCACCAGGGGAAGCCCTAGGCAAAGTCTTTTACAGAAGAATTCTAGCTAATAAATGCGGAAGGAATGATAGAATTATAAGATGCAACTCTTGATGAAACATGGTTCTAAACAAGTACCATCCATGGCTGCTAAAAATATTAAATTAAAAGCCTAATGGGAAACTATATGACATATGAATCAGACTTATAACACCTGAACACACTGATAAATCTCATCATTATTAAAAGAGAGATAAGCAGACATGTGTCTCACAACAGGAAGCGTACAGCATCACCCACAAAGTATTCTTTTTTTTTTTTTTTTTTTGTGGTATGCGGGCCTCTCACCGCTGCGGCCTCTCCCGCCGCGGAGCACAGGCTCCAGACGCGCAGGCCCAGCGGCCACGGCCCACGGGCCCAGCCGCTCCGCGGCACGCGAGATCCTCCCGGACCGAGGCCCGAACCCGCGCCCCCTGCATCGGCCGGGGGACTCCCAACCACCTCGCCACCAGGGAAGCCCCAAAGTATTCTTTATATTTATCAAGGCTCTATATCTAATAACGAGTCTACAGGAAATACAGGGGCTAGATGTACATGCTAAATGTAATCATACCACAGGGATGCAAACAGGAAAATGTGGGAAATTCAACAGAACAAACGACCTGGTTTTGTAAATAAACAAATAAATAAATAAATAAGGAGGAGGAATTGTTCCAGATTTTAAAAGATTGAAGAGACAAATTAAATGCAATATGGGAATTTGTTCCTGAAACAAACCAACCAACTATAAAAATATATATTGACATGTACCACAATGTTCATTGCAGTTCTATTTACAATCTCCAGGACATGGAAGCAACCTAAGAGTCCATTGACAGATGAATGGATAAAGGAGATGTGGCACATATATACAATGGAATATTACTCAGCCATAAAAAGAAACGAAATTGAGTTATTTGTAGTGAGGTGGATGGACCTAGAGTCTGTCATACAGAGTGAAGTAAGTCAGAAAGAGAAAAACAAATACTGTATGCTAACACATATATATGGAATCTAAAAAAAAAAAAAAGGTAGGGATGGTGGGAGGGAGGGAGACGCAAGAGGGAAGAGATATGGGAACATATGTATATGTATAACTGATTCACTTTATTGTGAAGCAGAAACTAACACACCATTGTAAAACAGTTATACTCCAATAAAGATGTTAAAAAACAAACAAAAAATAAAAATTAAAAAAAAATAGTTCTGAAGAACCTAGGGGCAGGACAGGAATAAAGACGCAGACGTAGAGAATGGACTTGAGGACACGGGGAGGGGGAAGGGTAAGCTGAGACGAAGTGAGAGAGTGGCATGGACATATATACACTACAAAATGTAAAATAGATAGCTAGTGGGAAGCAGGCACATAGCGCAGGGAGATAAGCTTGGTGCTTTGTGACCACCTAGAGGGGTGGGATAGGGAGGGTGGGAGGGAGACACAAGAGGGAGGGGATATGTGTATATGTATAGCTGATTCACTTTGTGATACAGCAGAAACTAACACACCATTGTAAAGCAATTATACTCCAATAAAGATGTTAAATATATATATATGTATATATATATATATATATATATATAGAGAGAGAGAGAGAGAGAGAGAGAGAGAGAGAGAGAGAAATAATTGGAGAAATGGGACCTGTTACTGTAGACAGACTTAGGAGACAACTGGAGAAATGTGAAATATCACTATGATTATGTTAAAATAAAAATAGTTCCTATCTTTTAGACTCTTTAAAAAATTCTTAATAAAAAAGAGAGTTGCCAGAACTAGTGGTAAAGAAAAAGACACTGATATGTTTGCTTCACTCTTCGAAGAGTGAGGGAAATGACTGCAAAAGGGGAGTAGTCCGATGGCAGGTGCTTCAAAGGAGCTGGAGTTCTTTAGGGAAGAAGAAGTTATTGTGGTCTGGAATCAGCAATGAGGGGTAAGGAGACAACTACCCGACCCCCAGACCCAGTAATACTTGACATAAAGAAGAAAAACACCTCTACTTAAGAAGGCTGTAGGAGAAACACTGGTCTCAGGAGTCAGCAGGTTTTTTACTTCGAATAAAAATGTGAAGTGTACTTTCAGTGATAAGGCTGAGTTCAGTCTGCAAGGCCACAGGTACATGCTGCAGGTTGTGCACTGCACAACTCTAGGTCTAAGTGATGGGCCCCCTAGAATTGAGCAAACCATGACTGTAGGTGGTGACCCTGTGAGTCTCTCTTTAAATCCTAGGCTGTTCTAGGTTTTTCTTTCAGGGAGGGGAGAAGAGAGCTACACCACAGACCCCATGCTCTGATTTCAGACAGAGACTGGATCAGGCCACTTGTCTCACTTCGAGTCCTTTCAGGTCCATCAGCCTATAGGAGCCCCTCTCTGCATTGCCTTTGCCTCCCTGTTTCTGGACCAGGAGTCAAGCAGTTTGGAGACTTCCCTCCACACTCTGCATTTTTGTTCCATTTCTGGTCCACAGAGATGTTTATCCTATTTTTGAGTTCAGATAAGTCTCTTTTAAAAATATATTTCAGGGGCTTCCCTGGTGGTGCAGTGGTTGAGCATCCGCCTGCCGATGCAGGGGACGCAGGTTCGTGCCCCGGTCTAGGAAGATCCCACATGCCGTGGAGCAGCTAGGCCCGAGAGCCATGGCCGCTGAGCCTGCGTGTCCAGAGCCTGTGCTCCACAATGGGAGAGGCCACAACAGTGAGAGGCCCGCATACCACAAAAAATAATAATAATAAAAAATAAAAAATAAAAATATATTTCATAAATTATTGATCTCTTTAGAGCCAAATGTATGTCTCGTCCTTCCAAGTATGAACTTATGATACCATTTTCACCAGAAGTCTGAGCTCCCAGGGACTTTTTTTTTTTTTTTTTTTTTTTTTTGCGGTATGCGGGCCTCTCACTGTTGTGGCCTCTCCCGTTGCGGAGCACAGGCTCCGGACGCGCAGGCCCAGCGGCCATGGCTCACGGGCTTAGTTGCTCCGCGGCATGTGGGATCTTCCCGGACCAGGGTACGAACCCGTGTCTCCTGCATCGGCAGGCGGATTCTCAACCACTGCGCCACCAGGGAAGCCCCCAGGGACTTTTTAAGAGGTCCAAAATGCCATCCTCTCCCAGAGGCATTTTAAAGTGAATGGAATGAAATAGAATTTTCTAAAGGAAGTTATATGGTCATTTCTTTATAGCAACATGATACCCAGTGAAATAAACTGACTGTTAACACAGGTTTAAGAAAATTCAATATTTAAAAAATCCGATGTATAATCCTCTGTCATTACTCAAATTATAGGCAGATTTCTTAAAATTCATATTGGCCTAAAGCTTCACATGGGGGAATTCTATTTTTTGTGAATCTGGAACACTAGAACAGGAATAAAACATCCTGGCCATGATAATAAACAGAAGACACACTGATAATTGCTGTTATAATTTCAAAGTTATGGTGAATCCAACATCAGAAATGTCCTGTGCTGAATTTTAAAATGCACCCATTTACTCTGTTCAATTCAGGGCAGCTTCAGGACTAACCTGTTCATACTTGTATCACCTAATACTTCTATCTGACCACAATATTTAGACTTCTCAGACTGACATAAGTCCAAAAATTCTGTTTCCACATTTCCAAATACTCATTTAATCCTAAACATAGATATAGCCATAGCAATAGTTACCATTTATCTTTATTTTACATACATTATCCCATTTAATCATCAAAATCACTCTCTCTTTGACTCTTAGCTTTACAGGAGATACAGTGACTAAGAATCAAATAATCTTGAATTATGGCAATGATTAAAAGCCAAAGCTGTGCCCCATGCTAAAGTGAGAGAGGCAGGAAAGAGAAAACGGTAAACTTGAGACCTGAGGAATGCGTCATCTCCTCCACCTGTACCCTCTCCCTCCTAGGCACTTCCTCCCAGCAAAGACATCAACTATCCCTTTTGGAAAGAATCATCCACTGGAATTCAGCCTGGAGACAAGGGACAACTTAAGAAACCATCTCACTCTAGGTTACTGTATCATATAAAAGCTGAGGTCCAGAGAGACAGGTAGGGCAATGAAGCCTATTGCCAGGTAGCAACTGCCAGGTCAAGGTTTGGATTTAATAATTAGGACTCAACATGATCTCTGGTTTCTGAGTTAACAAAACACAAATCAACCAAGTCTACCAAGCTTCTGAGAAAACTGTAAAACTCTAAACCAGGCAAACAAAAAGTTGTGATTGTTGTCCCTATAGCAATCTGTGGCTCCACCTCACAACAACGTTAAGTGGGCTGCTAAAATGTACGGACCCCAGTAAGGAAATCCTCCCAAGTGGGAAATCTTCCCAGAAAGGCAATCTAGAGTTGCCAAATTAACCAAGCAACTAACTTTATTGCTAAGAAAAAGAGTTCTCAAGATATTCCCGGCCAGCTGGGTTTTTGCTAGGAACCTGGTAATCACAGTGTGCTGTTTTCCCTTCTCCCATTTCCCAAATTGTTTTCATTGCAGCCGCCCTGTTTTCCCTTCGTCATTATAAACTGGGAATATGGGGGAGAGGAGAATAATTAAAATTTGCATTTATTTATAGTTTTCCAGACCAGAGAGTTGGACCTGGAATGACTGGATTAGTCTAGGTTATCATCTTTTACAGAGGGGATGGGTTTGTTTTCAGTTGCATATAGAATAGCTGCAAAGTTAAGTAGTGCATTTCTGAATTATACATACGTGTGAATAAGGGAAAGTATGTGTGGTGAGCAGATTGTAAGGGGATTAGTGATTTCTATGTCCTCGTATTCACATCCTTATGTAAGTCTCTCCACTGTGTATAGACTGGACCTTGCTTCCAGTGAACAGAAAAAGGCTAAAGTGATGAGATGACACTTCTGAGTTCAGGTTATAAAAAACTGTGACTTATGTCTTGCTCACTCCCTCTGTGCCCTTCGTAACTGCTCTGACAAAGCTGCCAAGTTGTGAGCTGCCCTGTGAAGAGGCTACATGCAAGGAACTGAGAGTGGTCTCCAGTCATCTGCCCTCAATTCAAAAGATGTTGATAAATGGAATCTTGCCAACAACCTTATCAGTGAGCTTGGAAGCAAATCCTCCCCAGTTGAGCCTTCAGGTGCCACTAAGCCCTGGCCAACACCTTGATTGCAGCCTTGTGAGAAACTATGAGCCAGAAACCCCAGCTAAGCCATGCCTGGATTCTTGACCCACAGAAACTGAGAGAATAAATGTTGCTGTTTTAAGTCCCTAAGTTTTCAGGTGATTTATTATGCAGCCATCGATAACTAATACAGTTATGGTTGCTAAGCAGCCAAAAAAGATAGACTATATTGGATATCTGTTGGTTTCTGTCTGCCCAGAATCAAATGATATCTTTTCTGGTAAATATGCTTTGGTTTTCCTTTGGGAAACTCCACCTATTATTCTAAGTGATTAAGTGGTTTAGATGGGGTTGACTCATCATTCTCTCCACCTCCCAACGAAACATACTTGACCCAGACTTGGTACATGAGATCCAATGCTGAGACTTCTGCTGTAATTACTAAGGGGCCGGAGGGGAAAGCACTCTTTCTGTTGGACTTGAAGTTGGTAGAATGTAAGCCTGGAGCTACCAAGGCCGCAAAAGAGAGACAGCATTTGTGAAAATGAAGCCAATACAGAAAAAAGGACCATTGAGGAAGAGATATGATGGAACTCCTGTTGACCTTATTTAAGCCTCTGGATCCAGTACAGCCTCATCAGTCCCATCTCTTGACTTCACATGGACCAATAAATTTCTTTTGTTTCTTTATTCTTTACTTTCATTCAATTAATTTGAGATGAATTTATGAAAAAACAAAAGATTTTCAACATATTAATCTAGGAGGTCCCATGAAAACAGGAACCAAACCTGTCTTATTCACAGCTGTACTTCCCATTGCCTAGCTCAATGCCTGGCAAGTAGGGAATTGAATAAATAAATGAAATTGCTCTAAGAAAAAACTATGAATAGACCCAGCTTAGCAAAAATGCAATACAAATGTCCTATAATCACTGAGAGAGTAAGACCCCTTTACAAAAATAAAAATACTATTCTAGTCCTAAAATTTTGAAAGATTATTTGCAAACAATACTTTAAGTATAAAGACAATTTGGATTAGATAAGCTATTTAAAAACCTCCACTGTTCATCTTATCTTATATAAAAATCCTCTAATTCTAGGATGATTCCTTTTTATTATGAAAGAAAAACTTCTCTTTTTAAATATATTCTCATCTTGGGGCATTTCTGAAATTAAGACAATACTATATTAGCTAGCCACCAAGCACTACGTGAGTAAAAGTGTGTCCCCAAATCAGTTGATTAGAACTCACAATGCATTCTTTGTCATAGACACAATACTATAAATAATGTTTTGGTTCCCAGGTTGACTAACAAAAATATACATTTACACCATCACCTAGATCCAAACACTCATTTACAAGAAATACAAAAGACAGAGAAGTATGTCAAATCACACCGTGGGGATACAATTAGCAATGTCCACACTGTGGGGCTGGACAAACAATTTGGTTTCAACAAATAAATTGCAGGGGGAAAAACAGAGATGCAAGGGTAATCTACAGACTAAAAGAGACTTAAAATATATGTCAACCAATTGCAACATGTAAACCATTCCAGATTCTGATTCAAACAAACAAACTTTAAAAAATGTGGCATGGCGGAAACAATCGAAAATTTGAACACTTCTTGGATATTTGATAACATTAACTTCTTGGATATTTGATAACATTAACAACATATTTGATAACATTTGATAACATTAAGGAATTACTATCATTTTTAATGTATGATAATGGTATTGCGGGTACATTAAAAAGAGTCCTTATCTTTTAGCTGTATATATTGAAAACTTCATAGCTGAAATGATACCTGAATTTGCTTCAAAATAATTGGGGGGGGCTTCCCTGGTGGCGCAGTGGTTGGGGGTCCGCCTGCCGATGCAGGGGACGCGGGTTTGTGCCCCGATCCGGGGGGATCCCACATGCCGCTGAGCGGCTGGGCCCGTGAGCCATGGCCGTTGAGCCTGTGCGTCCGGAGCCTGTGCTCCGCAACGGGAGGGGCCACGACAGTGAGAGGCCCGCGTACCGCAAAAAAGAAAAAAAATAATAATAATAATTGGGGGAGGGGGAAAGTAGATATGGACATGGATGGGGCAGGCTTGATCATGGGTTGACGGCTGTTAGGGCTGGGAGATGAGTACATAGAGATTCATTATACTATTCTATTTTTGTGTGGTTTAAATTATCCATAATAAGCTTAAAAATTTTTAAATAAGAAAGTAGAGGGACTTCCCTGGCGGACCAGTGGCTAAGACTCTGCACACTGCAGGGGGCCCAGGTTCGATCCCTGGTCGGGGAAATAAGATCCTGCATGCTACAAGGTGCTGCCAAAAATTAAAAAAAAAAAAAAAAAAAAAAGAACAAAGAAAATGTATAAGGTACCTAATTATTATCAATCTGGTGACCATTATCCAGATTGTCTGTGAAAATCTGGATACTTAGTCTAAAGAATACCTGAACAGACACATCCAAGAAATCACAAGATGCATGCTTCCAAATTATTATTTTTTGATGTGGATCATTTTTAGCATCTTTATTGAATTTGTTACAATACTGCTTCTGTTTTATGTTTTGGCTTTTTGGCTAAGGCATGTGGGATCTTAGTTCCCTGCCCCCAAACAGGGATGGAACCCTCACCCCCTGCAATGGAAGGCGAAGTCTTAGCCACTGGACTGCCAGGAAAGTTCCTCAAATTTTTATAGTAATTATAATCATCTGAATTCGGAATACTGAAGATAGAGGCAACTGCTATGGATAGGAGAAAAAAAGGAAGAAGATAGAGTTCCCTTTCCTTTGGGAGAGAGTCTGCCATCAACACATTGTCTTTGGCCACTCCTCCTAACTTTCATCAACTAACTTTCCCATTTTATCTTGTCATAGGTAATTCTTAAAGAGGGAAGAAAATATTTTTTAATCAGGTTAAATAAACTCATACAATTATAAATAAATAAAATAATGTAACCCTGACAGTGATCAGCAGGTTATTATGTCTGCCTTGAGGTCAGCTCCAGCAGTTAAATCTAATTTGTTACAGCTTCCTTCCTTCTTCCTCAACTGAATGCACATATTCCCTCAATGCTTCAAGTTTCACTATCCCTGTTGTCAAACCCAACTTCATGTGCCAGAGGCACAGTGAGGCCAAACAAACCAAGACATTGAAGTTTGCAGCACAGAAAGGTTTATTGCAAGGGCTAAGCAAGGAGAAAGGGCAGCTCATGCTCAAAAGGCCCAAACTCCCTGACAGTTATGGGGGAAGAGTTATTAAAGGTAAGATTTGGGGTGAGGGTTGCAGGGTATGTGATTTTCTTCTGATTGGTTGGTGGTGACGTAACAGGGTGATGTTTCTGGAATCTCAACCTTCTGGTTCCAACCAGTCTGGGGTCTACATGCTTGTGGTCAAGCATGTAGTCACCATCCTCTAGCTGGGTTGGGGTCTTAGTTTCTGTAGACCAACTCAAAGATATGGGCTTTTGTACCAGGGAGGGCCCCACAGGGTCTTGCTCAGTTTCAATCCCCTCTTTTCTTTGATACTCCTGAACCTTGAGGGGAACAGATGAGGGACAAGAAAGGGAATAATGTTTTGGATAGAGAGGTTAACCATAAACCTGGCAGAGAAACTCGGGTTTAGGGGGCCTCTATTTCATCCCTGCCTCAACACCATAATTTCAGTACCTGTGGGCTCATATTCTATGTCAGTGAAAGGTTCTTATTTTATGTCATGAAAAAGTCACTAATGGTATAGTTAAAATATTTCTAGTATGACTGAATCTTTATAAACCTGATTTAAATATTAATGAAGATAATTCCATTTTCTGTATTGTAAACTAATATGAAAAGAAGATTTAATCAACCTGAAACATAATCATACCTGCATAGTCCTTCTTTTAGTTAATGTTACTTGAAAATCTTTCCACTCCCAACGTTGCTCCACCACATGTGCAAAAACAACATGTCCATTTCCACAGGCTCCAGCGATCTGGGTGCCATCAATTGACCATGTGATATTAAATATGCTGCCAGTGTTGGGCTTTTCTAAAGCATATGACCACTGGGGAAGAAAGAACAAGAATAGAATCAATTTATTTCAAAAACATTTTAAAGAAGTTTCAAATTGAGCATATGTTAACATACTAGGATGATTTTTTTAAAAGAATGTGTCTTTATTCTAGAATTATTTAGAAATATTTTTCTTAATAAAATGATAGCATACTGAAATGGAAGATATAGATGTGCTTTTTAAAGTATACAGTAGAATATATAATATGATAAAAGAGTATGAAATCGCTCAAGAACTGCAAAACACCCACACCATTTTGATTTACATCATTTAATTTTAAGCAGCTAATATTAAACGGGTAAATACAAAGATTACGTAGGAAAAAAACAGACATCTTACTATTAATTCGTAAGGATCTCTATAGTCCACACATCTAAAAATTTGTTACAATATTTCAATAGTGTCACTAAAAATTGAAACTAAACACACAATGTAACTAAAACACCTCTAAAACACATATCTTAAACCATGAAAGTACAGGTAAATAGATATTTTCCTTTCTTCTTTCTCTCACAGTGCAGTTAAGTAAAACCTCTTCTAGAATCTGTTTGAGAAAGCGATCTAGCAATATCAATAAGCATCAACTGGAAAAAAGAGAATCTTGTGTGTGTGTGTGTGTGTGTGTGTGTGTGAATAAGACAGTAAGAAAAAAAAAACTTTTTCAAAGATGGTATTATATGCATTTTCTTTCATTCTTTCAGATGAAACATACATATTTACTAGAAAGATGATTGATTTATTTGACTAAATTTATTTATAGTCTCTTTCCATTCTTTTAACCTTACAGACTACAGTCAAATTAAGTCTTGATTTTTTGTTGTTGTTGCCATTGGGTGGGCATTTATTTTTGTTCTACATTGTTTTGTTTGTTTGTTTGTTTTAATATTCATTATCAGCTATGGGCTCCCTGACAAAAAATTTGGAGAAAATAGAAAAAATTCACTAATCCACACTACTATAAAACAAGACTTTAAATTCCCAATAAAAGTTCACATATCCAATAAAAAGGCTGTATGACTCTTACTACCCACTGACACTTTTCTCCAACTCCTTCTCATCCCCCTTCAAATCTCTAACTATTGCTTAAGTAAAAGGCTCTATGATAACATTACTATGAAGAAGGAAATGAACAAACTGTAAGCTTTGCTTCATCAGCAGCATAAATATATATACATAAAATTGATATTTTTAAACTATTTACTTTAAAGCATGATTTAAAAATACCCAAAGAACCAAATCACCCAGAAAAATCTTACTAAAATTAAACATACAAATATTTATCTAAGAACTCATGATGCCCAATCCTAAGAAGAGAAAATGAAAAGAAATTTTAGATATTATCATCACCCTATATTCCTCTGACTTCTTTCAGAGTCCACAAAAACCATGATACCCAAGTTATATTAAATTCTTACCTTCTAAAAAATTATTTCTTCCTCTTTGCGATTACTCTAGTAATAAAAAAAAAAAAAATACAAGCACAAGCAAATCATCAGAGAAGGAGTCTTGAATAGTTACTAAATTTGAGGGGACAGGGTTATATTTTGTCCAATCAGTAAAGTTAATAATTTTTATTGGTAAATCAACAAGATTTATCATTTGTCCTTTTTTTAAAAATTGAGGTATAGTTGATTTACAACATTGTATTAGTTGCAGGTGTACAACACAGAGATTCAAAATTTTTTTAGATTATACTCAATTTAAAGTTATTATAAAATACTGGCTACATTCCCTATGCTTATGATTTGTGCTTTTAAAGAGACTTTTAATGCTCTAAGTCTCTTTTCTTCTCCAAATAAGCCATGGAACACTGGATTCACATTTGCATTTCCAACCACTAGAAAGAAATGAAGCAGCCTCCCTCGATATAATTTAGTGGTGCTAGCAGCAAGAACCCTGAAGATGAATTTTTACCTATCCCTCTCACTTATGCTAGTCTCTTTGACCAAATTATCCCTTTGTTTAAGGTAGTGTTACTCAAAATGTGCTCAGGCCAGCACCATCTATATCACTTGTGATCTTGTTAGAAATGCAGATTAATAGGCCCCACACCATCCTATTGAATCTGACCCTCTAGGGGATGAGGACCAGGAAACTTTTTGTTGTTGTTAGTCTGTTTTTCTTTTTAAATTTTTTTTATTGAAGTATAGTTGATTTACAATTTTGTGTTAATTTCTGCTGTACAGGAAAATGATTCAGTTATACATATAAATATTCTTTTAAAAATATTCTTTTTCATTATTGTTTATCATAGGATATTGAATATAGTTCTCTGTGCTATACAGTAGGACCCTGCTGTTTATCCACCCTGTATATAATAGCTTACATCTGCTAACCCCAAACTCTCATTCCATCCCTCCCCCAAACCCCCCACCACCACCTTGGCAACCACAAGTCTGTTCTCTATGTCTGTGAGTCTATTTCTGTTTCGTAGATAGGTTCATTTGGGTCATACAGTATTTTAGATTCCACATATAAGTGATTTCATATGGTATTTGTCTTTCTCTTTCTGACATACTTCAATTAGTATAATAATCTCTAGCTGCATCCATGTTGCTGCAAATGGCATTATTTAGTTCTTTTTTATGGCTGAACAGTATTCCATTGTATATATATACACCACATCTTCTTTATCCTTTCATCTATTAATGGACATTTAGGTTATTCAGGAAACTTTTAATGAGCTCTTCAGGAGATTCTTAAGCATCATAAAGTTAGGACACTCGTCCTCAACTCTGTACATTAGAATCATCTGGGAAGCTTTTTTCAAAAAAAATACCAAAAACCAGGAATACAACAAAATAAATCCAGAATTTCTTGGGGTGGGGTCTGGATAGGTTCTTAAAAGTTCTCTGGGGGCTTCCCTGGTGGCGCATTTGTTAAGAATCCACCTGCCAATGCAGGGAACATGGGTTCAAGCCCTGGTCCGGGAAGATCCCAAGTGCCACGGAGCAACTAAGCCCGTGTGCCACAACTACTGAGCCCACGTGCCACAACTACTGAGCCTGTGCTCTAGAGCCTGTTAGTCACAACTACTGAGCCCACGTGCCTAGAGTCCATGCTCTGCAGCAAGAAAAGCCACCTCAATGAGAAGCCCGCTCACGGCAAAGAAGAGTAGCCCCCGTTTACTGCAACTAGAGAAGGCCCGCGTGCATCAACGAAGACCCAACACAGCCAAAAATAAATAAATTAATTAATTTTTTAAAAAAGTTCTCTAGGTGATTTTAATGTAGAACCACTGTTCTAAGAGAAAAGCAAAATCTGTGATTCGCTTTAAGACTATCATTAGCTGCTGACTCACTGTTAATACCAAGCCAATGAATTTGCTAACACTTGAGATTACATGACCTTTGTTTTATCCTCTAATCCAGCTTCTCTGTTATGTATAAATTTTTCTTACATTCATCAAGCTAATTTTTTTCTTTGAAACTTTTTATTAGAATTTTAGACATAAAGTATAATAGGAAGAATAACATAAAGCAGTGGTTCTCAAACTTTAATGTGTATTAGAATTACCTAGAGGGATTGTTAAAATAAATGGCTGGGCTCCAGTTTCTCTGATTTAGTAGATCTAGGGTGGGGGCCAAAGTGTTTGCATTCTAGCAAGTTCCCAGGTGGTGCTCAAGCTTCTGGTCCAGCAACCACACTTTGAGAATGGCTGGTATAATGAAGCCCCATTACCCAGTTTCCAGCATTTATCAACTAATAGGTAATTCTTATCTCATGTGTACTACCACCATGGCCCAGATCATTTTGAGGAGTCCCTCACATCATATCATTTCATCACAAAATACGTCAGCATAAATCACTAAAAACACAAAGATTTTTTAACCCAACCTCAATACCATTATTAAACCTAAAAACAATTAACAGTAACTCCTTAATATTATCATAGTATCTAGTCACTGTTCAAATTTTTCCAATTGTCTTTTTTTGTCTTCAGTTTGTTGGAATTAAGATACAAATAAGGTACAATCATTTTGATTGGTTGTGAAGTCTCTTAGATTTCTTTTGATCTATAAGTTCCCCTTACACATGTTCTTCTCCCTTGAAATTTTCTGTGGTTGAAGAAACTGGGTCATGTCCTGTTGTTTCCCATAGTCTGGATTTTACCATCTGTATTCTCATGGTATTAACATGTTAGTCTGTCCCCTTTATTTCCTGTTAATTGATAGTTAGATCTAGAGTCTTGATCAGATTCAGGTTTGATCTTTTTGGCAAGAAAACTTCGTAAGTGATGTTGTGTACTTCCAGCAGGAAGCATTTAATGTCCGAATGTCTTCTTATGCTGTTAGCAAATAATAATCATTGCCTAGGAGGACTAATTCACTTACAGTTGCAAAATGGTAATATTCCAATCCATCTTTCTTCATTTACTAACTGTAATAGTGCTACAAAAAGAAACATCTCTTCAACTATTTGGTTACCCTGGGATACAGTTCATATATCAAAGGCATAATAAATTCTTGATTATTTCCCCTTAATTATTAGTTTTCAAAAATATAAATTTGAATAGTGACAATATTATCAGTAGATAATTGATAATATTAAGAAAGTACTGTTAACTGTTTTTAGGTTTAATAATGGTAGAGGTTAGGTTAAAAAAGAAGTCTTTGTGTTAGTGATATATACTGAAATATTTAGTGATGAAAAGATGTAATGTCAGGGATTTGCTCTAAATGATCTGAGCCATGGAGAAGTAGGTGGTGGTATAGATGAGATAAGAATTAGCCATTAGTTAATAATTGTTGGGTAATGGGTAAATAAAGATTCATTATACCAGTTGGTTCCCTTGTAACTTCCAAATGTAACCAAGAAATGTTACTGTTTAGTATCAAGAACTCATTAATTTTAACATATTTGATGTGTTTTTATAAATACAGTTGCTCCTATTAGCCCAATTTTAGCCAGTGGAATCCCCTTTCATTTGCTTCTTTAATCTTTTTGACAGAACCCTGTAGTCTTTGATCACTTCCCCTGCTTTGTACAATGACAAAATGTTCCAGTCTCATTTTTATATTTCCTGACCCACACCTGGCATCAGTCTGTTCTTCCAGTGAGTCATGGTGCACTTTATGGAAATACGGAAAATGGTACTGCAAAAAACCCCCACAAGTGCTAAGGGTGCTTGCTGTTACTGAGTTGATCATTAAAGCATTTTCTAGGCCTTTTTAATAGACAGACCTAGGAAATTTTTTCACTAACTCAAACTGATACTTCCAATTCAAATCCAGGAACTGTAGGATTTTTATCTACTCTCTCCAATCTTACCTCAGTATCTGCTTTCACTTAGCCAAAAATCCAAGCTCTTAAGAGCATCAATATAAATACTCAGAATACCAACATCAACACCACAAGCAAATAGTTACAAAAGAGTTAAAATTTTTTTTCATTCTTTTGCCCTTAAGCTTATTTCCCTTTTTTAAAAAAATGACAACGTTATTGAGATATATTTCACGTTATAAAATTCACCCTTTTATAGAATTCAGTAGTTTTTTCAGTGTAGTCACAGTTGTGCAACCATCACCACTACTAATTTCAGAACATGTTTATCACCACAAAAAGAAACACATGCCCATTAGCAGACACTCCCATTCCCCCCACCCTCACCCCCAAGCTCCTGGTAACCACTAATCTACTTTCATTTTCTATTCTGGCCATTTCATGTAAATGAAATAATACACTATGTGGCCTTTTGTGACTGGCTTCTTTCACTTAGCGTAATGCTTTCAAGGTTCATCCATGTTATAGCATGCATCAGTATGTCATTCTTTTTTATTGTCAAGTTATAGTATTGTATGGATATACCATATTTTGTTTCTCCATTCATCATTTGATGGGCGTTTGAGTTTTTCAACTTTTTTTACTATTATGAACAATGCTGCTATGAACATCTTGTGTACAGGTTACTGTGTGGACATGTTTTCAGTTCTCTTGTATACATACTTAGGAGTGGAATTGCTGTGTCTGTGGTAACTCTATGTTTAACATTTTGAGGAACTGCCAAAATGTTTTCCAAAGTCTTAGGATAATTTTCTGTTGAGTCTCTACTGTAACCACAAGGAACAGACAATCAAATCATTTAAAGTCATTTGGACTAGCTCCTCTCCGGGTAGGTATACAAATGACTGAATACACAATTAGGCTCATTTTTAAAATTTACTTTGGTTTTAGGAATTGCTTTCTAAAAATTTAATTTTGTTTTATAATTATGTAAAATATTTACAGGGTATCAAAATTAAATTTACCCAAAAAGTATATAAAACAAGGTATAATCAAAGAAGTCTAACTTCTATCCCTTTTCTCTCTCCTATTCTCTCCTTTACAATATTGATAATTATTTTTTAATTTTATGTTTTATCCTTATATCTTCCTTCATTATAAGTGTGTATGTGCACAGCTGTGTGTGTCTCTGTGTGTGTGTGCATGCACCAGCATTTATCTAAGAAAGGGGTAGGAGTAGTGATATAAATATGTCCAATATGAAGACATTATCTATTGTAGTATATGGATATACATACTCTTTTATAGCTATTGATAGTATGATCAATATGTTTTTACGTACTCTGTATATCCATACATGTGACTTCCAGATTGCTACAGCGGAAGCTAAAATCCTCCAGTGGACTCCTTGAAAGACTCATGGGAATAACATTCCTTGAGTTCTTGCATGTTTATACCAGTATGCTTATGACCTTTATACTTAAAAGTCAGAATAGCTGTAGTATCCTATGTTAAGCATTGTACAGTGACGCTATTAAAATCTGATGGCATTCTGATTTTCCTCCCCTTATGAGTGACTTGTTCTTTTCCTTGGATGCCCACCGGACTTATTTCTTCTTCTTTAAACTCCTACAGTTTTATTAGTGTGTATCTGGGTGTTGGCCATCTGGGTCAATTTTCCTAGGTATCTGGTATGCCTTCAATATCAATTTCAGATCCCTTAGGTCTGAGAAAATCTTTCTTGAATAGTGGCTTTTAGTATTTTTCTGTTCATTGCCTTGGACTTCTCCTTTAAAGATTCCTATTATATGTACTTCAGATTTTCTCTGCCAATCTTCTGTATCTATCACTTTCTATCAAACTTTCTATGTCTTTTGCCATTTCCTTGCTTCCATTTCACATTTTATTTATTTTAAGGCATCATCCACTGTGTTCATTTGCTCTTATATTCCTTCTAGTTTGGTCTTCATTTCTGTAATAAATTTTCCTTTTTTAAATAATTCCCTCCTGAGTTGTCACCCCTCCATAAAAGTCTCCCATTCTCCCATTACCTCATTTCCTAGTTTTTCTAATTCTGATTTATATGGTTATTTCATAGCTTTTGTCATGGTTTGAAAACATCCTTCAACTTCTTTTGAATTAACTGGTTGCAATGCTTGTCTGTTTATGGCATGGTTTTGTTGTCTTTGGTAACATTATGTGATTTGACTGTGATCCTGATCTTCTGCTCATTTTTAAGTGAAATGGGTTTTGCTGTACTTTTGGGAGGAAAGGATGTTCCAGAAGGATAGCTCTAGAGCTCTCTCTTCTGTTGTTTTCTCACAGTGATTAAAAAAAAAAAAAAAAAAAAGCCTCCATTTTTTGAGACTAGCATTCTCTGTTTCTTCTCCAATTTTATTTGGATCTATTCTCATCTTTGCTCAATTGTGTCTGTTCTGATCAAACTGGATTTTAATCTCAGCAATTTCTGCAGTACAGGGCTTTGTCCCAAAAGGAAGCTTGATTTGTTAGTTTGAAGAGTACATTCGACCCAGACATCTCCAGCACTGTCAGATCCTGTCATGATTCCCTTGCACTCACTCAGAATTGGATTCTACAGAAATTTCTTTCCAGTTTCAGCTACTGTTCTCAGATTGGTCTGTCTCACTTTCAGGTATCTGTTGGTGATTTGGGAGTTCTTCTTTCCTTGTGGTCTTAGAAACCTGGCTACCTTTGCTCTGCTTCCTCATACACAGATGCTGATACCATGTATACCTGTCAATGGTACTTCCGGGAAAATCGTATTTAGGGTTTTGTAGGGATAGAGTACCACCCACTTTTGCTGTAGTTGCTATCTGTAGGTTTTGGTTATAGTCTTTTCCTTTCTCTGTTTTATGAGGAGATTTGAGAGGACTGAGAAACCATGCCACTATACCCAACAACATGGATAAATCTCACATACACGGTTGAATGGAAAAAGTCAGACAAAAGTGTAAATACCATAAGATTTCATTTATATAAAGGTCAAAACTGATCTGTGATGACAGAAGTCAGAATAGTAATTACTGTGGAGGGGTAACTGATGGGGGGAGGCACAAAGGAAATTTCTGGGTTGTTGATAATGTTCTATATCAATATGGGCGATGGTTTCTTTGGTACTTGTATATATAAATAATACTGAGCTGTACACATAAGATACTGTATATGGTTTATCTCAATTTTTTAAAAATGTTGCCTCTGCCATTATCATTCCCCCAACCTATTTTATTGAAATTATACTTTGTTTTCATATTTTGAGACATAATATTGATCTAAAATAAGTAAACACCAATACTAAAAAATAAAAGGATATATATAAAAATATATATTTATAGTAATCATAATCATGTAAAAATGCTCAATGACTTGTAAGGTACACAGAAAATGAAAATATTTTATTTTTTGGTATGTTATGGTTATGGGTATTATTTTTTCTATTTTTTGTTATCATTATTTTTGTTATACTGTTTTTTGCCATAAATTTCTTCAATATATAAGCTGTCTTGTGTATTTAATTAAACTATTTAATACTAATTACTATTTGTGCCTTCACAATACTGGTAAGGTTTTCTATTTTTTTTCATAATTCCAAGCAATAAATTGTAGCTAACACGGTTTTCTTAGAATACAGAATATGAAAAAGTATACATAAATTACTTTTGATTTGGATAAGTGAAAATAATTTATAAAAAAATAATAATATGAATGAGTAAAAAAACAAGAAAAACAACAGAAAAAGTAATTATTATAAAAGTTTATGGAACACAAATGTGATCTGTATTCACAATACGTTATCCAAGTAAAACACCAATTTTTTTTAACATGTTTATTGGAGTATAATTGCTTTACAATGGTGTATTAATTTCTGCTTTATAATGAAGTGAATCAGCTATACATATACATATATCCCCATATCTCCTCCCTCTCTTATCTCCCTCCCACCCTCCCTATCCCATCCCTCTAGGTGGTCACAAAGCACAGAGCTGATCTCCCTGTGCTATGCAGCTGCTTCCCACTAGCTATCTATTTCATGTTTGGTAGTGTATATAAGTCCATGCCACTCTCTCACTTCACCCCAGCTTACCCTTCCCCCTCCCCGTGTCCTCAAGTCCATTTTCTATGTCTGTCTCTTTATTCCTGTCCTGCCCCATGGTTCTTCAGAACCTTTTTTTTTTTTTTTGATTCCATACATATGCGTTAGCATATGGTATTTGTTTTTCCCTTTCTGACTTACTTCACTCTGTATGACAGTCTCTAGGTCCATCCACCTCACTACAGATAACTCAATTTCGTTTCTTTTTATGGCTAAGTAATATTCCACAGTGCCTCTTCACAGGCAGCTCAAAATAATACTGGTTGAACAATGGAATATTACTCAACCAATGTTATTTTGAGCTGTCTGTGAAGAAGCACTATGTCACTGAACAAGAATACACATTCAGCTGCTGTTATGCTTTTGAGAGACTTTGCAATATACAGGCATACTTTGTTTTATTGCACTTTACTTTCTTGTACATTGTAGATATTGCATTTTTTACAAATTGAAGGTTTGTGGCAACCCTGTGTCGAGCAAGCCTATCAAGCAACGTTTTTCCAGTAGCATTTGGTCACTTCATGTCTCTGTGTCACATTTTGGTAATTCTAGCAATATTTCAAACTTTTTCGTTATTATTGTATTTGTTACAGTGATCTATGATCAGTGATTTTTGACATTACCATTTTATAACTGGAGACTGAAGATGTGACCAAATTACTACAATCTCATAATAAAAGTTTAATGGATGAAGAGTTGCTTCTTCTGGATGAGCAAAGAAAGTGGTTTCTTCAGATGGAATCTACTCCTAGGGAAGATATTGTTAAGATTATAGAAATGACATCAAAGGATTTAGAATATAATATGAACTTAGTTAATAAGGCAGTGGCAGGGTTTAAGAGGATTAACGTCAATTTTGAAAGTTCTACTGTGGGTAAAATGCCATCAAACAGCATTGCGTGCTACAGAGAAACTGTCTGTGAAAGAGTCGATCGATCCTTATTTTAAGAAATGTCCAGAGCCACCCCACCCTTCAGCAGCCACCACCCCCATGAGTCAGCTGCCATCAACATCCAGGCAAGACCCTCCACTGGCAAAAGATTATGACCACTGAAAGCTCAGATGGTGGTTAGCATTTCTTTACCAACAGAGTATTTTTTAATTAAGGTATGCACATTGTTTTTATAAAACATAATGCTATTGCACACATAACAGACTACAGTATAGTGTAAACATAACTTTTATAGGCACCAGGAAACCAAAAAATTCATGTGACTCCCTTTATTGTGATATTTGCCTTATTGCGATGGTCTGGAACCAAGCCCGAAATATCTCCAGCAATATCTCTGAGGTATGCCTGTATTTTTGTCTAAAGGTAGTCTTGAAAAGTTGTCAGGCTGGCCAGTTTAGCTTTGGCTATGGGCAAATATCACTGGCACCTCCCCAAATATCCAGGACCTTGATGGTGTTCTATGGCTAGCCAAAAATTCTCCCCATAAAAACCCATCTCCCTGGGTAATAGTATCTATGCCTCTCTTTTCACACTCTCATCCAAAATCTGCTCTCGGCTAGCCAAATTACCTAGAAAAGAACCTGATAACAACAAGTTCAATGTGTTACTCCCATGATACTATTATATTTTAAGAAATAACAAGTTCTTAAAGCAATGCAATAACACTAATAGGAGAAAATTTGACATCAGTAAAGAGGTGGTGAAAGCCTTCCCCAAACATTCCACCCATGTAACTCATTGCTAAGATTGGCTCCGTACCTCAGTTACATAGATGTTTTTCTATTACTGCTGTAACAAATTACCACAAACTTAGAGGCTTAAAACAACACAACTTTATTATCTTACAGTTCTATAGGTCATAAATCCAACATGGGTTTCACTAAGCTAAAATAAAGATGTTGTTGGCAAGGCTGCATTTCTTTTTAGAGGCTTTGGGGGAGGATCCATTTCCTTGATTATTCAGGACGTTAGCAGAATTCAGTTTCTTACACTTGTAGAACTGAGATCCCCATTCCATGCTGGCCATTTGTAGGTTCTAGAGGCCACCTGCATTCCTTGGCTGTGGGCCCCCTTCCCCCTCCTTTAAAGCCAGCAACAGAGGTCAAGTTGCTCTAACTTTGAATGTCTCCTTGTCCTTCATCTTCTAACCCAGCTGGGAAAGAGTCTCTGCTTTTAAGTACTCATATGATTAGTTTGGGCCATCCTGAATAATCCAGGATGGTGTTACCATCTAAAGGTCCACACCCTTAACTATATGTGCAAAGTCCCTTTTGCCATTTAAGGTAACATTCACAGGTTCTGGGGATTAGGGCATGGGCATCTTTGGGGGCCCATTATTTGGCCTACCACAAAATTATAGCAATCAATTTGGGGACTTTAAAAGCATGTTCATTTTTTTACTAAAGATTCACATATGAGCATAAACACATGAAACAATATTTTTACCACTTTTAAAAAGTAGTTTGGGGTTTGTGGTTTTGACTTTCAAAAGGCTTAGTCACATTAATTTGACCATGTTGTCAGCAAGTGGTAGTAGGATCTTGGTATTATTCATGCGGTACTGAATGATCAAGGATATATATGTATGTGTATGTGTGTATATGTATATATATATAATACTTAAAAATTTTTGAACAAGTTGCTTTTAGAAAGAAAAAAAGAACAAAATGAGTTTATAGAATCAAGCAAAATAGGCATTTAATACTCCATCATGTGAATTGTACAAAAAGCATTGAGAGGGCTTCCCTGGTGGCGCAGTGGTTGAGAATCCGCCTGCCGATGCAGGGGTCACGGGTTCGTGCCCTGGTCCGGGAAGATCCCACATGCCGCGGAGCAACTAAGCCCGTGAGCCATGGCCGCTGCGCCTGCGCGTCCGGAGCCTGTGCTCCGCAACGGGAGAGGCCACAGCAGTGAGAGGCCCGCATACCACAAAAAAAAAAAAAAAAAAAAAAAAAAAAAAAAAAAAAAAAAAAAAAAGCATTGAGATTATATTAAGAAAAAGAAAGCTATAATTTTTCAGGAATATTTCCTAATAGTATGAAAAACTAGACTATGAGACAGAGCCTTCCAAGAAAATATGGATAATCTTGGAATACTGGGGGGAAAAGTCCTTAAGGAACAATTTTATTTTATTTTTTTTATTTATTTTTTTTTTTAATTTTTTTTTTTTTTTGCGATACGCGGGCCTCTCACTGTTGTGGCCTCTCCCGTTGCGGAGCACAGGCTCCGGACGCGCAGGCTCAGCGGCCATGACTCACGGGCCCAGCCGCTCCGCGGCATGTGGGATCTTCCCGGACCGGGGCACGAACCCGTGTCCCCTGCATCGGCAGGCGGATTCTCAACCACTGCGCCACCAGGGAAGCCCAAGGAACAATTTTAAATTGTCAAATCTATAGCCTCTAACAAATAATACTGTAAATAATTAGATATGGACTAATTTAAAAATCTGAAAAAAATCCGTAGAATTCTTTAAACGAAGGAAGAGTAAGTAAGGGGAAGATAATTTCACTAAAGACAATGAAATAAAAGGAAACAACATCTTTTCTTAGATCAAAATAAAGGATTTTTTTTTACATGATTGGTATCTCTGGCAATGACTAATCAGAATGTGTGAATATTGAAGTTTCATTTATGAGGTATTTATAAATAAAAGAAAATATCAGAGATGTTTTAGAAGAGGAAACTACGGCTTCTCCCCCAAATGGAGGCCTGAGGAACAATGACATACTGCGTATGAGGAGTCAGAGCTGGAAAGGCCCATGTATTTTCTGTGATTTTAGCATATGCACATCTAGAGAACATTTGTCAAACAGAAGTAAAGTTCTGTGCTTCTAGAAATAGAGAATTATATTTATATTTTTAGGTACCAAAATCAGAAAAAAGCAAATTCATATTTGTGCTTCTTGGTGAAAATAAACAACACCACATGGTTTGTTGTTCATTTAAAATAAAGGTTTTTTAATGTTTTTAAGCTACTCCACCAGAGAGGAAGTTTACTTTAACCAACTTAGCCTCATCCAAAATAAGTGACAGACATATCTGGAAATTTACCATTATTCTACTCTTTATTCATTCTCCCACAATTACAACCTTTGCCATTAAATAACTATGTTATTACATTATCTGTTTACATATCAGTCCTCTCAAAAGAGGTGAGCTACTCCTAGAGTACAGGTATGGATGTTATTCCTTGAGTAGTCAGAGTATCACACAGAACTTAACACATAAATATTTGTTGAATGGATGAATGAATGTGCCTGTGTCTTTAAGCAAGCCTTCCTTCCCAGAGCTCAACCATGACTCCAACCAAACATGACTTTTAAAATTTTAAAAAATCCAGGGAGCAAATTAAAAGCCAAAGATTTACAAATTTTAAACTAGCCATCTCAAAAACATCAACCAAATTGACTAAATGGATCAATTCTAGTAAAACTAGTCAAAATGCTACAATGGAAGTCATTAATTGAGTTACATCAGTTGAGTTAATGTAAGTCATTAAAAACCAAAACAATATATTTTGTCTGTACAATGATGCGTTAAAACACAACATTTGGACATCCCTGGTGGCACAGTGGTTAAGAATCCGCCTGTCAATGCAGAGGGCATGGGTTCGAGCCCTGGTCCGGAAAGATCCCACATGCCGTGGAACAACTAAGCCCGTGCGCCACAACTACTGTGCCCATGTACCACAACTACTGAAGCCTGCGTGCCTAGAGCCTGTGCTCTGCAACAAGCCACCACAATGAGAAGCCTGAGCACTGCAACTAGAGAAAGCCTGTGCACAACAACGAAGACCCAACACAGCCAAAAAAATGAATAATTAAATAAAATTTATTTTTTTAAAAATGCAACATTTATGGAACATCTATATGTTAAGTGGTTTTTTAAAAATAAATTTATTTTATTTTGGGCTGCATTGGGTCTTCTTTGCTGCGTGCAGGCTTTCTCTAGTTGTGGTGAGTGGGGGCTACTCTTTGTTGTGGTGTGCGGGCTTCTCATTGCAGTGGCTTCCCTTGTCGTGGAGCATGGGTTCTAGGTGTGCGGGCTTCAGTAGTTGTGGCATGAGGGCTCTGTAGTTGTGGCTTGCAGGCTCTAGAGTGCAGGCTCAGTAGTTGTGGCGCACAGGCTTAGTTGCTCTGCGGCATGTGGGATCTTCCCAGACCAGGGCTCGAACCCATGTCCCCTGCATTGGCAGGTGGATTCTTAACCACTGCACCACCAGGGAAGCTCTTAAGTGTTGATTTTAAAAAGATTAAAGGCAAATTCTGTAATAGAACTCTGATATTGTATTGCTTGCTAAGTTTCTCAATTCTGGACAACAGGGTCTTATTACTGTAAAGGCAGTCCAGTTCCCTTACTTTATGTTTATATTTTATGGCTTTATGGTTTCTAGCAAAGTTGGTTTTATAGCAAATCTGAAAATACAATTTAAATTTTCATTATAAAGACAGAAATTTATTCATGTAGAAAGAAAAACTCTCAGAGAATTAAACTGAAAATATATGGCAAATATGGCTAAGGAGGCTTTGAAACACAAATGGCAAGCTCCTCCATTTTCTAGGACCTGGCCCTCTCCAGCAATCCCTATGGTTACTGTATTAGAGTCCTGACGGCCATGTTTCTACAACATACCCCAACCTGATTGACCAGGCATGAGTTCTTAACCAAGGTTGGGCCAGTGACCCCTTCCCTGAGGGTATTTAAAACTAGGACTAAGATTCTTATCTCAGTCTGGCTACTCTCCTGAGAAGAGACATATACTTGAGAACTGTTGATATTTGTCAACTTTCCAGCAGGTAAACTGGGGAGGGTTGGGGAGGGGTCAGTTTGCTGGGAAAGGAAAAAGAGGAGGGATATGCAGAGAGAAAAGCAGAGGCAAAAGGCACAGAGGAACCACTTTGTGTGTTTTCTTAGCATTCCAGTTTCTGATTCCTGAGGCCTAGCTACATCCTTGCTCTGGCTTCTAGAAGATAACCCTGTATTTTAGAGCAAATTGTTCTTTTTTGCTTAATGGTTTCTGTTACTTGCACTCAACTATAATAAAATGTAGGATAAATCTGAAGTTCTAGGATCAGCCACACTTCTCCAGCACTACCTCAGTTTTTCCCACTTCTGGCACATCATGTAGAGTGCTACTTCCTCCTCTACAAACCTTATATTAAAAAACAAAGAAGCACCACACTAATACTACTCAGGAAAGGAAGCAAGCAATATGTCCAGTGCCCATGGAAAAGGCATCATAGAACTGTGGAGTTGAAAGGAGAGAGGCGATCACTTAGCCCAGATCATCTATTTTATAGATGAAGAACCTGAAGGCCCAGAAGAAGGCTTTAACTTTGTAAATTCACCACTGGAGTCTTGACTCCAGGGCTCTACAAACATATCAATACTATTCCTACATTAAAATAAAATAAAATAAAATAAGCAATCATACTGGACAGCACAATGCAGAGAACAACTGAGAATTCGTCTTCAAATTGTTGGCATATTAAAGGATATTACATCTCTTTGAGGGAAGATACCATTTTTTCCCCCTGTATTCTGTCAAATTCCCAACAGGGAAATGAGAGCTATTTAAACTAAAAGAAACATGACTTGATTATAACAACTTTAAAAAGTACCTCCTAAATGTCAACTTCACTCTTCTCTTTACTACTTCTATATAAATATACGAGAGTAAAAGGATCCTCAAAAGCATATCTTTAGCCAAGTTGGATTAATTCAATTCATAAAATTGTGCATTCACTAATTAAGTTTAGGAGGAAAAGAAAATAGACGCAAGGTTTCTTATTTTTCTTTAAGGTACACTAACGATTTTTAAGATCAATATTCTCTCTAATATACCAGGAATTAGCAAATTGCAGGCTGTCTTAAATTACGTGTTGACATACATAATTGACAATGAAAAGTTACATATAGCAGTATGACCAGTTACTGCAGATGATGAATCATTGCAATTATTTTAACTGAATAGGAGAATGAATGGAGGGAAGACTTTTTATTATAATGACTAACTGATATTCAAGAACAGAGAAAATGAAAAAAGTTCTCTCTTACATAAGCAATAGCTCCACCTGCTGATAAATAAAAGCAACGATGTCAGTTAATTTAAAATCTGGTCAAAGGTACTTTATATATTCAGATCTTTTCCCTTGAATTCTGTTTCACTTAACGTAATATAATGCAATTCATTAATATATTCTGTGTATTTATTTATAATAACTATGTTAATTTTAGCATTTTTACCTTACATATTTGAATCATGCATTTTAAAAAATCAAAGGTAAAAACAAAATGTATTATGGAATCCAGGGGAAAATTTTAGTTTGTGTCTGATATTCCCTGACCACTTCTCCTAGAATAATGCCACCTCCCATACCTACCTTTATTTTTTTATAGCATTTATTACCACTTAACATATCATGTATTCATTCTGCTTGTTTGTTTATAGTCTTTTGTCTGCTGGAATAAAAACGCTCAAGAGCAGGGAATTTACTTTTGTTTACTGCCATTTCTTTCTTTTTTCCTTTTATTATTATTTTTTCTTTTTATTATTTATTTATTTATTTATTTTTGGCTGGGTTGGGTCTTTGTTGCTGTGCGCGGGCTTTCTCTAGTTGCAGTGAGTGGGGGCTACTCTTTGTTGCAGTACGCAGGCTTCTCATTGAGGTGGCTTCTCTTGTTACAGAGCACGGGTTCTAGGCTCATGGGCTTCAGTAGTTGTGGTACATGGGCTTCAGTAGTTGTGGCTCTCAGGCTCTACAGCACAGGCTCAGTAGTTGTGGCGCACGGGCTTAGTTGCTCCACGGCATGTGGGATCTCCCCGGACCAGGGCTTGAACCCGTGTCCCCTGCATTGGCAGGTGGATTCTTAACCACTGTGCCACCAGGGAAGTCCTCTTTTTATTATCATTATTATTCTTTTTTTGGCTGCCTTGGGTCTTAGTTGCAGCACGTGGGATCCTTCACTGCAGCGCACGGGCTTTTCTCTAGTTGTTGTGTATGGGTTTTCGCTCTCTAGTTGTGGAACGCAGGCTCCAGGGCACGTGGGTTCTGTAGTTTGTGGCACTCTGCACTCGGGCTCTCTCATTGAGGCACCCGAGCTCCGTAGTTGTGGCACGTGGGCTTAGTTGCCCCATGGCATGTGGGATCTTAGTTCCCCGACCAGGGATCGAACACGCGTCCCCTGCATTGGAAGGGGGATTCTTTACCACTGGACCCAAATGGGACTACCAAGGAAGTCCCATTTCCTTTTGCTTCTTTAACACCTAGGGCAAGTGCCTGGCACATAATAGACTCTCAATAAACATTTGCAAAGAAATTAATGAATATGAAAATAAATGAACAAATGAATATGCAGTATATTTTTAAGCTTCCTTGAAAGTCTAATAGCTGTGTCAAAGACTTCAAGGATTTTGATAGACTTTGCCAAATTATGCTTGAGAAAAGCTGTACTTTAACATTTTATGAGGAGGCCCATTTTCCCATTTTCTGAAGAGTGGGAAATGGCATTAGAAAAAATGAACCCATTACTGAAGAAACTGAGTATACTTGGGGGTTCTGGAGGCATTTACAACACACTTCTTTTATCCTTTGCTCATTTTTTTTTTCAGTTAAAGATTTTCTATTTGGTTCTGTTTTATAATTTCTATAAGACCACTGATTTAAAGTCTTTGTATAGTAAGTCCAATGATGGGCTTCTGGAGGGAGTTTCTATTTCTTTTTTTCCTATGAATGGGCCATACTTTGTATACTTGTAATTTTTTGTTAAAAAGTGGATGCTTTGAATATTATTATGTGGTAAACTCTGGAAATCAAATTCTTCCCCCCTCACCAGGGCTTGATGTTGTTTCTTTTTGAGGGATACAGTCATCTGTTTATTTAGTGACTTTTCCAAATTATTTTTGCAAAGACTGTATTCCTTTCATGGATGGTCACTGAAGTCTTCATTCTGTTATCTCAGTGGTCAGCTAGCAACCTGACAGAGCCAAAAACAAAGAAAAAAATACTCTCCCACTCTGCCAGTGGGCTCTGAGCTGGGGCACTCCTTCAACACTTAGCCAGGCCACCTATAATTCGGCCTTAGCTTTCACTTCCTGCCTGTGCAGAGCCCAAAGACCTGCCAGTAATACTCCTCTAAAGTCTTTTCTGTGGGTCTGGCCCTGAGCATGTGTGTTGCACACTGAATTCCTCAGTATATGTGACAGGTCTCCAAAGCTGTTATTTTTTCCATACATCTTCCTCCTCCGCCTCTTCCTTCCCAGGCTTTTTTGGTCTACCTGCAGCTTGCCCCATTCACCATCCCTTGCTCCAAGTGGCTGTGGGTAGTATGTCTTTACATGTTTTCAACAGATGCCACCTGGGAAGCTACTCCAGCTCTGAGAGATTTCCAAGGAAGGCAAAACAAAGACAAGCCTCTGTGCAGGTGTCTCAGGGGAACCAAAAAGCGTAACTACAGTTTTCTGAGAACATGGTCCATATTGTTTCCCTGGCACCAACAAGATGCACCAGAACTCAGGCTGCCATTCCCGTGGCCACTACCAAGCTGGGAATGGGGGATGGTAGGCAGGTAAGCAAAAAACCCCACAATGCTTTCTTACCAAAATTTAGCACCCTCTTTCTTTCCTCATTAAGCATTTCCCTGGTTGCTACAAAGTTTTGAATTAGATTCCAGAGCTCTGAAAAAGTTGATTCTGATATATATATATATATATTTTTTGCCAGTTAATGGTTGCTTGAGTGGAGGGACCAATTCTTGGAGCTCCCTACTCTACCATTTTCTGCAACATCATTTCTCTTTTGTTTATTTTTATTGAAGAAGTTTTTAAAGACCTTTACTGCATCTGTACCATTGATACACAGTCATTAAAAAAGGTTCACAGTACACAAAATCATATAAAGAAGCAAAAGATCACCCAAATATAGTATTGGGCGTACCTTTAGCCACAATAGTTAGTAGTTAGAGGTAGAGATATGGGTATACAATTTTATACAAGCGAGATCACAGAATAAAACCTGGTCTTTTTACTAAATAACTTACCATAGATAGCTTTCCAGGTTATTAAACATAATCCCTCTTCTCTGCTTTTAATGACTTGAGGGTATTCCATTTTAGGTATATAGAATATTAACCTAATCAGCCTCCCACTTGTGGACACTTTATTTCTGATTTTTACCATTATAATACTGCGATGAAATTGTTATGCATACATCTTTGTGTACCTGTCCAATGATCTTTAGAGTAAATTCCTAGAAATGGGGGGGAAAAAAGATTGAAGAAATAGGAATAGAGCCTTGTTGACCTGTAGGACAACATCAAAGGTCTAAAAAATTTGTAATTGGATTTCCAGCAGGGAAGGGAATGGGGCAGAAAAAATTTGAAAAAATAATGGCCAAAATTTCCCCCAGTTTGGTGAAATCATAAATTTACATATTCAAGAAGTATAAAGAATCCCAAACAAGACAAATACAAAGAAAGTCATACACTATCAAACTATTGAAAACCAAAGACAAAGAGAAAATCTGCAAAGCAGCCAGATGTAAAGGCCACTTTACATTCAGGAGAGCTATGATACCAACAGTCACTTATTTCTCATCAAAAACAATAAAGACCAAAAGAGAGTAAAACAATATCTTTAAAGTGCCGAAAGAAAGGAAAAACAACTCTGTCAACCCAGAACTGTAAATCCAGCAAAGAGAAAAATAAAAACATTTTCAAATATACAAAAAGAAAATTCATCACCAGCAGTTATAAACTATGAGATATGCCTAAAAGAAGATTTAGAGGTTGAAGGAAAATTGTATCAGATGGAAATTAGTATCTTTAGGAAGAAATGAGAGCACTAGAAATGCTAAACATTTCTTTCTTCCTTAATTTCTTGAAAATGAGTATGACTTTTAACAGCAAAAACTGTATAATATTGTGATAGATGTAATATAATTATAGCATAAAGGAAAGGTGGGTAAATGGAATAACATGGATGCAAGGTCCTTATATTTTACATGAAATGGTATTATATTAACTCTAAGTAGTATGTGAGACAAAACAAGCACCAAGTCATGCTCATTCTCTGGTCAAGGGGCCAGGTAGAGGGGTTGCAATGCAGGACGGAACCCTTTGGACATAACTACCTTTCTCCAAACACACACTATGAAATAAACCATGGCACTCTCCCCACCAGGCACTGTGTGCTGTGGAAACAGTGGGATGGAGCCCTGTGGAACATTCCCGCTCTGCACTCAAGTGAACAGAGGTAGCACCTTTCCACCTCCCAACGTGGTGCTGTAGAGACAGAGCCCCTCAGACCATTCCAGCCCTGCAATGCCAAAGCAGTGGCCCTCTCCAGTGAGCACTGTGAAGGCTGCCCAGTGGGGCCCCCATCTACCATCACTGATTTGCACTAAAGACAGCAAAGAGGCAGCACCCAACCCCCTCGCTTCAAGAGTTGGGGTAGGATTATGGAGAGGAGGGAACTGGAGAATGGTATTCTTTAAGTCTATGTCTAAAGCCCTTGGAACACCATCAAGCAGCCTATTCTTGCAACTGACTTGAATCAACACAGTAAAACCATGACAACTAACTGGACTATGGAATACCACCTAAAATGGCTTTGAAAATGAAATTGATATTTGAACAACAATCCACAAAAGTGAGCCAGGATGTGAGTTCTGAACCAATACAGGTAACTTGCCTGCTTAAACAGAAGATGTAAATAGGAACAGGAGTTTTGTATCAGCCTAGTGAGGGTCTTTTTAGAAAATTCCAATTTTATGATGAAAGTTAATGGGAATATTAGATTTACTATATAACAACTGAGTTGGAGTAATGTACCTATACAAAAATATTAAAATTTCTGCTTTTTCAAATATTCTTCTCATCAGTCCATTTACATACATGCATAGTAAGGAATATATTCAAACCAAAACCTATTATTTACAGCCTCCAAGCATTTGAGCTTTTTTCTCCCACTAGAAATATTTCTTGAAAAACATTAAAAGAAAATATTTACAAAAATCACATTTTTCTAGGCTTATTATTTCACAAATAACCTGAAAGTTTATATCTATATCATTCTTTAAGCCTTATATTAAAAAATTACTGTCCAACTTCTGTCAAGGAAGCCTAGATAAGAATTTTTAAAATGTTGATTAAGAATAATACTGCACTCAACTAAAAATCTGTGAAGACCTCTCAAAACAGAGCTCTCAAGATAGAAATCGATAAATTTCTAGCAAATCCTTCCTCAGGACCAGATTTTTATAATATCTAATATTGAAATTATTCCACAGAATCTGGCCCTGGATAAATGATTACTACTATTAATTATACAACTTTAAGTTGCAGATTTTGAGGAAAAAAAAAAGAAGCAAGGAGCTGCATTTAAGAGTGACATTTCTAGGTGGAAGAGAACACATACTTACTTCTTAAAAGAAGCCTTAATAAGTTTCTTTCAACAGATAAACAACTGTGTGAGAAAAGTATGCAGCACCAGTTGACTTAAATTTTCGGCTATAACTTGACACCACTTACTCAGTAAGTAGAAAAGGTGAAGAATCTCAATAAGCATTGCCCTTCTTACCTTTCACCATACGAACTTGCCTTGACCCTCCAAATAGATTAGCTCTCATTACTAAGAACAGCCTGTACCTCCTTGTAAAATTTATTACAACTGTAATTAAATAACTGAGTGGGTAATTAATCATTTAATACCTGTCTTAGCAACACGAAAGTAAACTCCACAAGGGGAATGTCTGCTTGGCATTTTTTTAAAAGATGTGCAGGAAGTAATTGTGCAGTAGGTAATTTGGTTTTGACTCAAAATGCTTATAGCATTTATATCTTAGTGAACAGAATTACTTCCCAGTAAATAAAGTATATGTTCTATATCACCTTAAAAACAATTTCCATGTTTTAACTATATATACATATAAATTAAATAGCTTCAAAACTCAACATTTGTTTAAAAAGGAAAGAAAACTGAATTACAAATTAGAGAATCCAATGAATTTTGCAATCAAAATAAAATTAAAGGCTAAATCTAGTTTTTTCCCTCTTCAAAAATTATACAAAGCATGTCTTTTATTTGAAAATTTTAGAAAATGCAGTTATGAAAAAAATCACCTATCACTTCAAACTCCAGGGATAACCATTGTTAAAATGTATTATATTGTCAGACTATTTTTCTATTCATATATAGACACATATCTTTACACAAATAGGACCATCTTACGCATAAAATTTGTAACTTTTTTCTGACTATATATCTTGAAAATCTTTTCATGGCATTATGAAAGTAGATTATCACTTTTAATAACTATAACAATCATCATAATAATTATATTCCATAATTAAATAATGTCCTACTGTTGGAGATTTAGGTTGCTTTTCATTTGTTAAACTATAAATAACACTTCATTGAGCATTCTTTTTTTTTTTGGCCACACCGCGCGGTTTGCGGGATCTTAGTTTCCTGACCAGGCCCTCGGCGGTGAAAGCACCGAGTCCTAACCACTGGACTGCCAGGGAAATTCCACATTGAGCATTCTTTAACCTACTATTTCTGTAGGATAAATTCCTAGACCTGGAGTTGCTGGGTGGAGGTACAGTATATGTACATTTCTTGGGGGTTCAACATACAATGTCAAATTATCCTCCAGAAAGTTTTGAACAAATCAACATACATATCTATTTCTAGATACCATTCTAGGAATAGACAGAACGTAGTTTAATCAAATAACTCATAAAATCTAAATGATAATCATATGAAGGGAGATATTATAAAGTTAATAAAAATCATGCAAAAAGAAAAAATAACTGCATGGAAGAGTTCCAAATATTTTCTGTGAAAATATACAACAGAAGTAAAACAAAACAAAAAAATCCACTGGTAATTCAATGAATGTAAATGCTCCAATAGTATTTAAAACCAGTTATTTTGAAAGAATCAATTTAGAAAGTTGAGACAATATCATCATACATTATTCATATACTATAAACATTTTCCCTGTAGCAAAATGATAGGGTATAGATCATTCCTGAGGACCAGATTCTTATAATATCTAATACTGAAATTCTGACATAAAATATGGCTCATGGATAAATGACTGCTACTATTAATTATACAACTTTAAGTAACAGATTATGAGAGATAAAATAATTATATCCCCAAAGTAATTTTAAATGAAGCAGACGCTAAGGAAGAATCAGAAGAATAAATTACTATATGAGTTTTTTTTTTAAGTTTATGTTTTCAATTAGATTACCCTTTTGATATCACCGTCATTGTCATTTACTATTTCATCTCTAAAATAAAAGTATTTTTTCTACAGTAGGGCAAACATTATCACTCTCAGAACTGAGAAGGACTATCAAACATCTCACATGTTTTAAGTGTTCCTTCCAGTATGATCTGAGGATAACCAGGGAACTTCTTAAAAATACAACTCTCTGGACCCCATTCTTCTGAAATTTTGATTCATTACATCACAAATGGGGGCTCAAGAATATGTATTTTAGCAATGCCCAGGTGATACTTATGAACTCTGAAATTTAGGTAACTTGATTTATTACTGTAATGATTACACAGGGATTGAATAAAATTATATTGCACAAAGCCAGCACAAATTATACCATACCATAAGAGGACATTATCCTCAGGCCAGCACCAAGACAGTAAGGTACTCAAGTTGAAATCTAAATAATTATTCTTGACTCTTCCCACCTTTTATAGCAAGAATTTATCCCCTAAACCTGTCCACTTCTTTCCATCCCCACTGCTATTCCCTATTATTCAGGCTAACATCATTTTCTTGTACTACTGCAATAGCCTCTAATTAGCCATCCTGCCTTCAGTCTACGTCCCCTCTAATCCAACCTCCCTGCTGACCTCACAGTATGCTTCCCTAAAATTCCACATCTAAAAGGTCACTTAACAAGGATCCATAGCTCACCACTGCCCTGAGGATAAAATTCGAACTACTACAACCTCACTGACATTTTAATTTGTCTAACAAACAATAATTCTTTGCCTTTACATGTTCTGTTCCCTCTTCTGCACCACTGTTCCTTATACCAAATCAATATTTCCAATATTTGAATATTATCATGTTACTACCCACCATCCATGGCTCTCTACTGACTAACATATTGGTTTTCCAACTTCATTGTTTTAGCTACTCAAAGGAAATCTTATACTGGATGCTCAAATATTAAAGCTGATTAATGTAGAGCTTTTCTGGGTGGAGGAGGACCAGGGGCTCAACCTCCTCACTTCTTTTCTACCCCACAGTAACCCCTAAGGGGGCTCCACATAAAATAACTAGATTTTAAAATAGTAAAATCTAAACTCTTTCAGATGGCAAATACAGATCTGGTCTGAGAATATCTTTTCTGTATTAACTCCTGGTACCATCCCATGTAAAATCTTATTGACATTGCACAAAAAGCACCATATTTCGATGCACAAGAGGTTCCTTCTGCCTATAACTCTCTTCTCCCACCATGTCTCCTTGAAGAACTACTAACTCTTCAAGTCTCAGCTCTCAGTCAGTGTCCCACAGGGCAGAGTTAGGCTCTGCCACTCCTCTATTGTGCTTGCACACAGCAACATCATGTATAGCACTTACACAGTCTTGGAGTCTGATTTTCCACTAGACTGTCAACAACTTGAGTGAAAATCTTTACATCTTCCCATCCCCAGTTTCCAAAATACTCTGATGACTAGTATATATTTGATATCTACTGAATAAAAGAAAATATATTTAAAATGTTAATCTCAAGTCTTAAAAAATTATTACAATATATTCAGTCTATTCAGTTGAACAAGGTAAGAACAAAATTCTTTTAGAAAATGTACTTTTCCCAAATAGTTGACATTCTAAAAATATGTTTGGTGTTTAATTAAGTAAATCTTTAATTCAGTTATTCAGATCAATTCAATGCCCCAAGTTTTTTAAATGTTTAAATATTTTCATCAAAATGGCAAATTTAAATTATTACGCTTAAATTGACTTATTAGTGAATTACTGAGTATCTACCACGTTGTATGGATAATAGAGAATCATTAAGCTATAGGATCTTATAAACTATCTACAGAGTCAAAAATAATATACATAAAACTAAAATGGATGATATAAGAGTATAATACACTATGAAAATGAGAATATATATTCTATAGACTGAGAATCATTGATAGAAAATCAGATGAAAATGAGATGGTCTAACTTAACATCCTTATGTTAAAACTAAGAAAAGGGGCTTCCCTGGTGGCACAGTGGTTAAGAATCCCCCTGCCAATTCAGGGGACACAGGTTCGAGCCTTGGCCCAGGCAGATCCCACGTGCCGTGGAGCAACTAAGCCCGTGCGCCACAACTACTGAAGCCTGCACGCGCTGTGCTCTGCAATAAGAGAAGCCACTGCAATTAGAAGCCCGCGCACCGCAATGAAGACCCAACACAGCCAAAAATAAAAATAAATTTAAAAACGAAGAAAAGAGATCTAGGTGAGAGGAAGTTAGAAAGATAGATAAATAAACTTTATCTATGGAAGGTATCATGAAAAGAAGTCAAATATGAAGTGAGCCTTAAAAAATAGGAAGAACTTGGGCTTCCCTGGTGGCGCAGTGGTTGAGAGTCCGCCTGCCGATGCAGGGGACACGGGTTCGTGCCCCGATCCGGGAGGATCCCACGTGCCGCGGAGCGGCTGGGCCCGTGAGCTGTGGCCGCCGAGCCTGCGCGTCCGGAGTCTGTTCTCCGCAACGGGAGAGGCCGCAGCAATGAGAGGCCCGCGTACCACAAAAATAAATAAAAATTTTTAAAAAAATACCACCTTATAAAAAAAAAAAAAATAGAAAGAACTCATTAAGTATAAGAAATGAGAGCATTCCATGACTAGAGAAGATGAGGACGTTAGTAGGGGGCAGAGAAGATTCATGAGTCTGATTTGAACACAGATACAAATTAGAGAGTTATGGGGAGAAAAGACAAGAGGTTTTATGGCACCAGGTTTCAGACAGCTTCAAAGTCAGGCAGAGGACTTTATATTTCATATGATAAAAAACAAGCAACCAGAAAACTTAATAGGTCATTTAAAAAGCTCTAAGAATTCTAAATTAACTGTCCTGTTTTGCATTTGAGGAAAATAAGCCACAGAAAAATTATGTCATTTCCTCATAGTTAGGAACAGTATGGAATAGCCCCACTCATATAATGCCGCCACCTCTGGAGCACTTTGATGAAACAATTCATTCTTCAAGCACAGTGGGTAAATACTGCTGAGCTTGGCTGTTTGCCTAAGTTCTCAACAGAATTTGTATAGAGGACATATTCTCTTGTGAGGGAAAAATCTCACACACATTCAAATATGAATTTTTTGGTTTTAAAATGACCATTTAAAAAATTTAGTATCAATTCCTTACCAAAAATATGCAACCAAAATTTTTGTATGAAACATATTGACAATTAAAAAAATAAAAGGTTCAAAATTGAACTCTCTATATTGATTGGGCATAAATTTTAACATTTTACCATCTTTCACAACATGCTTAAAATAAGTATTTCCAGAAAGATAGCAGAGAACACCCAATCTTTAGATTGAACTTAAAGAGCTTGTATGGTCCCATAAATCTGGAATTGATTGAACCAGTATATTAAGAAGACAAACCAGAAAGATGCAGTCAAATGCATCACTGAAAATGTTTTTTAAAGATTGAGAACCAGGTGTGTTGTGCATTATGACAGCACATCTGTGATTGCTTACCACTATAACTTACCCCAGTTTTATCACACAAGCGTAAAGTATGAAATGATCCAACAGCAAATAATTCTCCATCTGGAGCCCAGGCAACTGAGGTAATAGGATGCTCATGAGGTTGTGAACTGTATAGAGGGCGGCCGTAGCTATCCCATACCTACAAAAAGCAAATTAAAAAGAATACTTTATAAGTCACCACGTTATTACAAACAAGTTTGTAGCTTCTAGTAAACTACCAAGTAAAGATTTAGAAGTCATCACTTTATAATATCAGCAATTACATGTCTTTACTATCCAACAAGGCAAGGTGGGGGTAGGGAAGCTGTATTCCTGGAAACCTAAATATCTCCCCCCAAAATGTTATGGTATCATCATGATAATTTCAGATTTTACTAACTCTTTAATTAATCATAAAAACTACCCATTTTAAAACCCTTTTAAATTTAATAATAAAGTTTTGAGATGTTCAGTTTTTTGCTTAAATTTTTTTGTCCAGTAAGTGCTCTATCAACTTTCCCTGAAAGTATTTATTTCAGTAAATTCCCTCTAACTATAGTTAACTTAAATCTTATTCTTCCTCACAAATTATTTTGATCTGAAGCTGATTAATGATTAATAAACCAGTTAAGATTGACTTTTTAAAACTTAAATTGATTTAAAGAGTCACTAAAACTAGGAGTTGTTTTCATGTTGCTACTCATTAAATCAAATTCTATAGGTCAGGGACTTCCCTGGTGGTGCAGTGGATAAGACTCCACGCTCTCAATGCAGGGGGCCTGGGTTTGACCCCTGGTCAGGGAACTAGATCCCACATGCGTGCCACAACTAAGAGTTCGCATGCCACAACTAAGGAGCCTGCCTGCCACAACAAAGACGCCGCGTGACCAAATAAATAAATATATTTTTTTAATGGTTAAAATGGTAAATTAAAAAAAAATTCTGTAGGTCAATGAAATAGGCCAAATTAGAAAGACAACACTTCAAAATGCCACTGAAAATTATAAAATAACAATTTGCTAAATTATTCGAGTTAAAAGATATGGCTAAAGAGAAGGACTAAAAGAATACTCTTATATGCTAAATACTTTTCACCGAAATTCGATTCTTTCAACCAGGTGATAAATTCAAACACTACATACCTTATATTTACAGTCTTCGCCAGCAGATAAAATTAAATCATTGACTGAGTTCCAGTCTACTTTTAAAATAATGCCATCATGAGCTTTCCACTATGAGAAAAAAATAATGTATTTATTATAACTTCAAGAGCACTCAAAAGTTTTTTAAATAAGAAAAGGCATTTTGCCTCTTTCTAATGATTCTCTTGTCCTCTTCTTGGAGAAGACTCCTATCTTCCTTTCATAACCATTAAGCTTGTTTCATTTCCAATTTAAACTAATGAAAAGCACCTTGCACTATGACATCCACTATATAACTCACATCCTTATCAATTTCCTCAATTGCCTGGACTCTAGATGGAAAATCACTTGCTGTTGAACTATTCCAAGCTTGACGTCTATGTGATAATAATGGAATGAATATGTTATGTACTCCAAAACTTACTTGAATCCAAATTTTGCTCCCTTTGCACAGTTGATCCCATTACTGATACTGCCTTCATTCTTGTTTACTAATTCTTTTATTTTTTAAAAAAACTTCTACTACATGAACATCCTCTTTAGTGCTCTCTTCATTTTCTTCTGTACATTCCCCTAAGCTTCATCCTCTTTACCTTCATGTCCCTAGAGTAGTCACTAACTACTCTGAGAAAATTCTGCTGCATTTACAATATAACAAAAGGTTTCCCACAGATATATATTCTACACATATATAGAATGCATACATATTTGTGTATATATCTAAGTCACCCAAAAATTGGCGATCTAGAAATTAAGCGTAGATGTCTTCTTGATCTTAAATATAATTTATGTGCTCATTTAGCTATTAACCACACACATAATTAAAAGCCATTAATTTTTCACTAGGTTTAAGCAGAATAATATAACTGAAAAAGAATTTTTCTTGAAGACTATAAGGTACATTTTAATGTCTGAACCACTAACTTTGTTTCAAAGAGTGACTGATTTTAAGGGTTTTCTCTCTACAGAGCACTCCCGGGAAAATCTATTATTCTTAATGTATACAGAAAAAAACATCAAATTAGGGTCAAATAAACCCTAAGAATAAGCAACAATTCATAGCTTGTTTTATTCAAGATACATAAAAATACACTCTGTCAAAAACGAATGTTTTGATAAAGCAATAATTTTCACAATTTACTGCTAAATTAATCCAATGTCCTAAAATAAACTGCAAACACAAAAATAACAAAATATAGATATATAGAGATACACACATGCAGAGATTCTCAAGAGTTTCATTTTAAAACTACAAAAATAAAATTTTCCATATTCAAAAGTTAGGAACAAAATATGGTTTAAATTTTTCTTATACTATAATTTAGGATATCAATTATATATTACATATATTCACATATTACATATAATGCATAGACACTTTTCAATTATTTCTTAATGTATTAGGCATTTTGTAAAATTCCTTTGAATTGTGAGCTCCTCACAGAAGGCAGGAACTATGTTCTGTTTCGCTTTCAATACCTTACACCCAAGCATAGCGCCTAGGATATAGTAAGTATGCACTACATTCCCACTGAATGACTAAATAAACAGAAGTCTCCTCACTATGAAACCAAGTTCTGGGTCTCTAGAAGAGTCCCTAAAGCTCTTAAGGGAAATGAGATATATATTTTTGAACTGTATTCTACAAACAAGAATTCAATAAGCATTCCTTTTTGTGAATAATCCAAATTTGAGTATGTGTTTATGCCCAAGGAGAATTGCTGCCGCTTTAGTTTTCCAAAAGGAATAGAAGATTTGCAAGAAGTTACTAATTATACTTTAACCCCTTCTCCACTCTAGCTGAATTTTGGCAATGGATACTTTTCTTTCCCTCCACTACCTCCTGGGACAAAGGTTTTAACGAGCCACAAAACGATAATTTATCAATGGTGATTTAAGCATCTTCCTGAGTTTCACTTACATATGTCTAATTACAGGTATCTTAACAAATCACATAACTATAAACTAAAAGATTTATCTGGCCTGCTTTTGCTGTATGATTTCAAAGCACATTTTCAGAATATAAGTGGTATTAGAAGGACTTTGACTAAAGGCAGTCAGAGCCAGTCCTCTTTCCTAGCTTATTCCTTTTGCCCAAATTCTTCTCTTTCTGTTGTTCCACAGTTCTTAGCAGAGTGTTCTGCATGTAGTAAAAATGTAAATGCATGATGACTGTGTGGAATATGTATAGCATAATCTACATAGAAGTGATTAATATGGAATCTCAAAGCCATTTCTATATCCTTACTCTCCAAATTCTACATCTACTCACTGTTAAACCTAATGCTTCTTCTTAAAACACTTTTTTTTTTTTTCTTTTTGTTTTGCGGTACGCGGGCCTCTCACTGTTGCGGCCTCTCCCGTTGCGGAGCACAGGCTCCGGACGCGCAGGCTCAGCGGCCATGGCTCACGGGCCCAGCCGCTGCTTAGCACGTGAGATCCTCCTGGACCGGGGCACGAACCCGTGCCCCCTGCATCGGCAGGCGGACTCTCAACCACTGCGCCACCAGGGAAGCCCTAAAACACTTTTTATACCTGCTGTAGCCAGTCAATCTCCAGCACCAAATCCCTTACCCAGGACGTGGTCATTCTATACCTTTTAACTGGCCTCCATGGCTCTAATTTATTAAGGGCTGACTAAAAGGTAGAGATGATATAATAACACCACAATATCAACAACAACTACTCTTCATTGTGTGCACTCAATATTTTGATTATATGCACTGTCCCATGCACTTTGCAATTTAACTCATTTAATCCTCACAACATTCCTATCAAGTAGGTATTAGCATCACATCTAAGAGATGAGAACGCTGAGGCTCTAAGATATTTTATAACTTGCCTAAAGTCACATATAAGTAAGTGAACATTTGAACCCAGGTGACTAACTCCAAAGCCTGTAATCTTATTACCCACACTATACTGTGTCATTATCAAAATATGAAGAAAATGATTTTGCCTCTTCGCACTGAAATCAAACATCAAAATCCTGGATATAGGCTTAAAGGTTTTTTATTAATTTGTCCTCCCCTGACCTGTCTTAACTGCCACTATTGTTTTGCTTCCCTATAATTGGTAAAATTATATATACCCAACTGTTCTAAACATTACATTGACTCCACCTCCACTCTAAAAATACTAAAAGAATTCTAGGGTCTTAGAGAAAGCTCAAGGGTACTGAACAGACAATGAGGAGGAAGACGCTAGAGGTGATGATAAAAAATACAGTCTAAACAAACTTTTAAAGTTTTATGATTTAGTCCTGTTCTGTCTCAAATCTATACATGTTAGGTTGACTCTGTTAAATTTAAACATGGCTATTATGCCAAATCATGTGATAATTTAGTAACTCAGAACACATTTATGACTTACTGGTATAATGTGAGTTGGAAAAAGGGAGAAGTGAACCTCGTTGGAAACATAACCAGATATTCCCTGTTCTGTAACAAAGGCCAATAAAACCACACACTTAAGAGCCTCAACTATAACAAGACCACCCAGAAAAAAGGGACTCCTAAGAAAGTGACCTCTCACTTAGCAGTCTGGAAGACCCCAATAACAATTTACAAATGCCTGAGAAGTACCTGTAAAACTTTAGCATTTGGTTGAAGAGGTTTAATGATCAGCTGTTTGCCTGCTGTGTAAAGAACCTTTTCCGAATCAGGGCCCCATGCTACTGAATACACTGGTGTTCCTGTAAAAAGGAAAAGAAAAAAAACCTGATAAACTTTAATTATTATGCTTTATAAAAGGGAGATTGTTAGGAAAATCAAAAAAGCAATTTGGGGTGTCATTTCATTTCCTCCTTATTCAATGGCCCATCCAAACTGCAGTATATAGTCTGATACTGAAATATAGACCAGGTTAAGATTGCCTGTTGAAAATCTACTGTGAGCAACTGATAAACTATATTTTTTTACTAATTTTGATCTTGCTGAGAAAATATGGAGCTTTTAGGACTTCGAGAGTATGCTATGGAAATACATAAAATAAATATACTTCATTATGTTAAGATATAAAGAGCTATCAGAAAAGTCATGATTTATCATTTCCCATCATCAACAACTCTTGTGTAGTGGTTTGATATGATTTCAAATCCACTCGTTCACGACAAAATGAAGTTGTTTTGGTCTAAGAATGAAGTTTTTTGTTTGTTTGGTTGGTTTTTGGGGGGTTTTTTGGGTTTTTTTTTTGCGGTATGCGGGCCTCTCACTGTTGTGGCCTCTCCCGTTGCAGAGCACAGGCTCCGGACGCGCAGGCTCAGCGGCCATGGCTCACGGGTCCAGCCGCTCCGCGGCGTGTGGGATCTTCCCGGACCGGGGCACGAACCCGTGTCCCCTGCAACGGCAGGCGGGCTCTCAACCACTGCGCCACCAGGGAAGCCCTGAAGTTGTTTTTATAAGGAAAGTTGTTTTGCTGTAAGAGTGAAGGTGTTGCGTCCGGAGATCATTATGGACATCTGAGGCTGCTGATGAAGCACTCTGTAGCTCAGCTGCTGAGGGCCACCACTGGCGGCTAATCAATAAGAACAAATGAATAAGCAACTATGGCAAGGGGACATTTAGACTATAAATATCCAGAATCGTGAGGACTATCTGAGAATGTCTGGCCTCAGCAAGGTGACTCTGTTCATCAAAATAGGTCTCTGAAGACCCTGGGGCATTCGCTTCCTGCCAGGGTAAGACACTTTACCAGCAACGGTGAAAACACTGCAGCAGCCCCACCAAGATCATTCACCCGGTCAACACTTGAGTCTTCGTTCCCTAGCAGTGTGCTCCAGCAGCAACATTTGACTTTTGCTTTTGTGCCTTCAGCTTGTGGTTGACTCAGCCAACTCTCCTAGGAACCAACTGGTAAAAAGGTACACCTCAACTAAATTTGGACTTCTTTTCTTTATTATCATTGCTTTGGAGAATATTTCTTTGTTGGCTTCTTCTTCTTCTTTTTTAATAAAGTTATTTATTTATTTGTGGCTGTGTTGGGTCTTCGTTTCTCTGCGAGGGCTTTCTCCAGTTGTGGCCAGCGCGGGCCACTCTTCATTGCGGTGTGCGGGCCTCTCACTGTCGCGGCCTCTCCCGTTGCGGAGCACAGGCTCCAGACGCGCAGATTCAGTAGTTGTGGCTCACGGACTTAGCTGCTCCTTGGCATGTGGGATCTTCCCAGACCAGGGCTCGAACCCGTGTCCCCTGCATTGGCAGGCAGATTCCCAACCACTGCGCCACCAGGGAAGCCCTTTGTTGGCTTCTTAAGAGACATTATCCTGGGGACTTCCCTGGTGGTCCAGTGGGTAAGACTCCGTGCTCCCAATGCAGGGGGCCCGAGTTTGATCTCTGGTTGGGTAACTAGATCCCACATTCATGCCACAACTAAGAAGTCCACATGCCGCAAATAAAAAAAAGATCCTGCATGCTGCAACTAAGATCCAATGCAGCCAAAAATAAATAAAATAAGTAAATTTATTTTTTAAAAAAGAGCTGTCATTTCACTGTACATGAATTATACCTCAATAAAAATGGAGAAAATTAAAAACAAACAAAATAAATCTTTAAAAAATATATAACCAGGACATGGAAGCAACCTAAGTGTCCATCAACAGATGCATGGATAAAGAAGATGTGGCACATATATACAATGGAATATTACTCAGCCATAAAAAGAAATGAAACTGAGTTATTTGTAAGGAGGTGGATAGACCTGGAATCTGTCATACAGAGTGAAGTAAGTCAGAAGGAGAAAAACAAATACCGTATGCTAACACATATATATGGACTCTAAGAAAAAAAAAAATGTCATGAAGAGATTAGTGGTAGGAAGGGAATAAAACACAGACCTACTAGAGCATGGACTTGAGGATATGGGGAGGGGGAAGGGTAAGCTGTGACGAAGTGAGAGAGTGGCAGGGACATATGTACACTACCAAATGTAAATTAGATAGCTAGTGGGAAGCTGCCGCATAGCACAGGGAGATCACCTCTGTGCTTTGTGACCACCTAGAGGGGTGGGATAGGGAGGGTGGGAGAGAGGGTGACGCAAGAGGGAAGAGATATGGGAACATATGTATATGTATAACTGATACACTTTGTTGTAAAGGAAAAACTAACACACTATTGTAAAACAGTTATACTCCAATAAAGATGTTTTAAAAATAAATAAATAAAAAGACTCAAATGAAAACAATAAAATAAAATAAATAAATTTTAAAAAATTTTTAATAAATAAATAAATAATGAATTATCATATCAATTGAGAGCATTAAATTATCTGTGCTCCACTGTCTGACCCAGTTACCTATTCATTAGAACACGTTCATTAGGGAAGTGAATCAAGTTTATACAATTAATCTATGAAATATTAACCTATTTATATTTATAAAACAAAGCTTTAAAAAATTGTCTAGGATTCCTAAGTCAGACTATTGTAGCAGTTACCTTTATGTGAATGATTGAATAAATCTTTCAGTAATTTACATTCTCAGTAAAATGAAATCTGAATCTGAGGATTTATAAGCAATCAATAAGATTTGTTTATTTAAATGGAAAACCCAACTGATGCTAATCAACAGGGAGTAATCAGTAATCAACAGGGAGTAAATTTCAGAAAGATAAATGCTGTGTTTAAGTGGCACCCTACTCCTTTAGTGACATTTTTTTCCCAACTAGAACGTAATTCAACTGTGAGCAAGTCTCAGTGGTTTATAGGACTTAGAAAGTCTGATTTAGACCTGGTCCAAAAAACTCCTGAAGCATTCCTTTCATGGTGTAGGTTAGATATTATACTGGGTCTAAACATCCTGTTCAGTCGGTGACATCTAGGATTGTCCTGTATCAGAGGAACCTACAGATGACCAATGAGATGGCTGACCTCAGAGGGTACTTCTTCTAAACTTAGTAAGTATATTCTCTTGAAACATTCTCTGGGAGTAGCCAGGAGCTGACCTGGGCTTCAAAGTAAATCTCCAAATGAACAGAGTTCAAGTCTAATAAACTCCCCAGAAAATGTAAATCAAAATTTCAGATATTCCAAATGTGATTCTTGGCGAGGATAGTAAGGGAATGAGAGAGGAAAGCTTATTTGATACAGTGGTAGAATTATAGGTGCCTTCTTTATTTCCATTATTATAGTTGTAAGTATTGTGCAAAAAAAGTAAATTTATGTATTTTAATTATAGACTATCAAATCTTCATGAATACACTCAGTAAAATAACACTTTCCTGAGTGTATACAAAACTATGACAAACATCTACCCCCAAGGAAATAATTCAGTAAACACAGCTCCCATTGAGTTATACAGGATGTGACTCTAATCCTTTAGTTGTGGTAAAAGGCATGGTTTGGGGTATAGGATGAGGAGTTAGGGACTCTTACGTCCTCTTTCACATTGAATTTATGGCCCCATTAAGTCAACTGTGTCACCATTTCCTTGTTTATAAACCTTATAAATCTTCAGAATACTTATCTCTCCTGTTAGGACATGGAGATTATTCATTTCCTGCTTATAAAACAATTTTTAAATAATAATGCTGTTAAAGAAACAGGTATAGTAATTTATAGAATAAAATGAAATAGTCTTATAGAGGAAAATTTAAGTAATTCCTTTGTTGCAGCATGTGGTTTTTAACCACATTCCTTCAATCAAAAAAAAATATAAAGTTACTTATGATAAATAAGCAATCCTAAATAAGATCAATAGCTAAGGAAGTTCCAACTTCCTAACCACCAATATTCGAAGTGAATATAACAGACTTCACTGGTGGTGCAGTGGTTAAGAATCTGCCTGCCAGTACAGGGGACACGGGTTCGAACCCTGGTCCAGGAAGATCCCACATGCCACGAAGCAAATAAGCTCATGCACCACAACTACTGAGCCTGCGCTCTAGACCCCGTGAGTCACAACTACTGAGCCCACATGCCACAACTACTGAGGCCCACGCACCTAGAGTCCATGCTCCACAACAAGAGAAGCTACCGCAATGAGAAGCCTGTGCACTGCAACGAAGAGTAGCCCCTGCTCACCACAACTAGAGAAAGCCCACACGCAGCAATGAAGACCCAATGCAGCCAAAAATAATAAATCAATAAATAAATGAATGAATGAATAAATGAATATAACATCAAGAACTAAGAGAACTCTTCCTTATATTCATTCTTTATATTTATAATAAAATGTTAAGTGTGAAACTCCTGTATATATGTTTTTATTGCCATACAACTTCTGATTTGTGTGGTTCTGGAGAAGGCCATATTGAAAGTGGATGAATTAGCTTCACAGAGAAAATTATTTCTATTATAAAAAATCCATCTCACTAGCATTTGAAACAAATCTTTAATATTTAAAATGTTTTTGAAAAACATATTTATTAAAGCACTGAATTACTCCCAATGCTACACTTCACTTTGCAAAGTCAGTAAGGAAATAATAATATAGACTTCAGGTTAAAAAACTTTACAACAAAAAGTTTAGCAAATTATATAATAAGATGTATTAATTTCTTTATTAACAAAAATGGACAAAAAACAAAAGTAGTTTTATAATAATTAATTTCTTGTTTTTTATATTGGGAATTTTTATTTATGCTCCATTTCAGTTAAGACACTCAAAAAGATCTTGTTTTTCTGACTTTGTACACTAAGAGCATGTGACCTTTTCGAAATTTTTTAAGAAACCACATGCACCTGGGGTTGTGTTAAATGTCAGACCCTTATCTCTCTGTAAAACAAATTATCTAAATTCTTTCAACTTGATGAAGGCATTTTAAACCACAGAAAAGGAGACAAAAATGTATTTCAATTGTTTTAAGGAAGTACATGGTCAAATATACCATGTTTTTCACATTCATACTAAAAGGTATCCCCTAAAAAATGTTGTTTTTGCATGCTTTTCAGAATGCTTTTGAAACAAACTCTCGCTATTACAATGAAGCATTAGCTACCTTTGCCTTGAGTGCAGTATAGGTCTACAACTTGTGAGTATAAGTAAAGAACTTAGAGCAGAGTTTGGCACTCTATAAGCACGACCTGTTAGCTACTACCGCTACTACTTTGTAATGCAATAAGCAACCATTTGTTATTGTGTTGTGCATGGGAGTAGACACTCAAGATTTTTGGTTGCCAAATCATTAAGAATTCAAAAACAAAGAATTATTTCCCTTTCATTCTATTTGTAGGGGCATGTATTAACAAATAAGTAATATCGAGTGGGATTTATTCCTCAAAAAACTTTTTGGTTGTGTATGTCACTGGGTCAATACAGAGAAAAAAGCTGAAATGAAGGCATTTGTTTCTTTGTTTTTTCTGCGGTAGGCGGGCTTCTCACTGTTGTGGCCTCTGCCGTTGCGGAGCACAGGCGCCGGATGCGCAGGCTCAGCGGCCATGTCTCACGGGCCCAGCCGCTCCTCGGAATGTGGGATCTTCCCGGACCGGGGCACGAACACGTGACCCCGGCATCGGCAGGCAGACTCTCAACCACCGCGCCACCAGGGAACCCTATGGCATTTGTTTCTTTAGTTTCTAGCCTCAGTCACCTCTCCCTTGGGGATCTCAACTTCCTCCATAGCTTCACCTTTCACCTTTCTGTAACTGACACAATAATATTTCAGCCTTTACCTCTGAGCTCTAACACATTTCCACTTGCCTCAAAGACATGCCAGAACTTCAAACTCTACATATTCATATATCATCCTTCCACACATATCCCCTCACTTCTTCCTCTGAATTCACCTCTTACAGGATTATCCATTACTCTTAGCCACTGAGAACTATTCACTTTTTTCAACTACTCTCATCACTGACTCTGTTCAAGCCTTACTGCACAATAGCATAGACCATTTCAGTAACCTCCATACCAGCGACCCCAATTTAACCTCTATCTCTTCTAATTTATCCTACATATTACTGCTAAGGTAATCTTCCTAAAAAGGCAGACTTTATCTCTTACTCTCCTGCTCATTTTTTTAAAAGATTTTATATGCTTATAGAATAAACTCCAACCCCCTTCATTTAGCATCTGCGAATATCAGTGTCTTGGTCCCTCTGCCAGTACCACCCCGCACAGAGCCTACACCCTGGCCCAAGGGGGTTGCTCACCTGACTTCCACGCCTCACACCATTCTGCCTCTGTGCCTCTGATCATCCAATTTCTTCCATTGCTCCACTTCATTGCCAACAAGCCCATTTATTTATCCTTCTTAATTTCTTTATCCTTCGAAGCCTAATTAAAAGATGCTGCAGTATTTGCCAGGAAGCCTTTCTGATACTTTCTCTCCCCCCAAAGCATTTATTTCTGCTTTCCTGTCCTCCCACAATGCCTTAAGGAAACGAGCACATTCTGCCTTGTGTTACAGTTATTTATATTTCCTTTACCAAATTCATTATAAACAGGTTCCATGTTTTGTCATCTCCTTCTTCTACTTGAATACAGTATAAGGGAAATGTCCTTAAAGGTCTGCAGTATTACTCTCTTCCAATTTTAACCTACAATTAAAATATACGATGTAACACAAGATAGGGCTTCATTATAATTATCCTCAGCTTACACATTATTTTTCTCTAATAAGGAAAAATAATTCCTGATAGGCACCAGTAAGAATAGTTTTTAAACAAAGTCAAATTCCACCCCCTGCCCCACCCCCCCCAAAAAAGCAAGATTAATGCTTTTTCTGTATTGGAAAAGAAGGTGATGATCATGACTTTTCTATCTTTATATCTGCCTCCAATCATCAAGAAATGAATATGGGAATTTTTCTACTCATCAAGGAATAAGTACAATTAACATAAACATGTAGTAAAAATCATAGGATGCTTTCAACATTGTTTACATAATTCAGAGTCTTACAGTAATTCAGGCTTACATTATTTCATTTTTGTGCCAAAATTTACAGCTTTTCTCCTCAAAGAAGCCAGGAGTCCCCCCACCTCTACCTCCCTTGGTCTTTTTACTTGAACCTTTAGCATTTAGCTCTCAGTAGGTCAGATTTATAATCACCCTTGAAACTTGTAGCCTATAATAAATCAAACCTTATAAATAACTAGGGATTTTTCCTTCAGGGTTAATGTCATTATAACTTAACTTCTCTAATGATTTTTCCCAGAGATAAAACAGGCAGTCTATCTATGCCTTATTAGGAAAGTGTGGGTGGCAACAATGATCAAAAATTCAAAAATTAGGGACTTCCTTAGCGGCACAGTGGTTAAGAATCCGCCTGCCAATGCAGGGGACATGGGTTCAAGCCCTGGTCCGGGAAGATCCCACATGCCGTGGAGCAACTAAGGCCACGCACCATAACTATTGAGCCTGCGCTCTAGAACCCGCAAGCCACAACTACTGGGTCCATGTGCCACAACCACTGAAGCCCGCGTGCCTAGAACCCATGTTCCACAACAAGAGAAGCCACCACAATGAGAAGCCTGCACACCACAACAAAGAGTAACCTCCACACCCCGCAACTAGAGAAAGCCCATGTGTAGCAACAAACACCCAATACAACCAAAAATTAATTAATTTTTAAAAATTCAAAAATTAAAAGCATAGTTCTATAGTGAATTTATAATTCTTAATCTAGAAAAAGATATCAGATTATTCAGTTGAAATACCAATAACTTAACTAAAATAAAATCTACCTAATTTAGTTTTGTTCATTAATCTCATAATTAACATAAACCTTGAGTGAGAAGTAAAAGATTCAAATAGGATAAAAATGATCAGCAGTTTCACAGCCATTTGATGTTAAGGAAATTACAGCTATTTGGAATGTTGATGTAAAATACCATTACATGATCCAATGAATACATAATAAAATTACCTATCTTATAAGACATAATATGTAATTTAGCTTTTAAGAAAATCCTATTTATACATCTATTTGAGGGGAAGAAAAAATTAAAAAGAGCACCACCCATCCCTCTCCAAAATAGGTACTATACACAAAAACTAACTCAAAATTGATCATAGACCAAAAAAATCATACATTTAGCATAAGTACTAAAACTATAAAACTCTTAGAAGAAATTATAGATGCAAGTCTCCATGACTTTGGATTAGGCAATAGTTTTTAGATATAACACCAAAAGTAGAAACAATCAAAGAAAAAAATAGATAAACTGAATTTCATCAAAACTTTTGTGCTTCAAAAGCTATCATCAAGAAAATGAAAAGGAAACCCACAGAATTGGGAAGTTGCATATCCAACTTGCAAATCATATATCCAATAAGAGTCTATTAACCAGAATATATATAAAGAACTCTTACAACTCAACAATAAAAAGACAACCCAATTAAAAAAATGTGCAAAGGATTTTAACAGATATTTCTGCAAAGAAGACCTACAAATAGCCAAAAAGCACATGAAAAGAGGCTCAATATCATTAGTCATCAGGGAAATGCAAATCAAAACTACAATGAGATGCCACTTTACAGTCACTAGGATGATTGTAATAAAAAAGACAGTAACAAGTGTTGAAGGTTTGAAGACATTGGAACCTTCATATATTTCTATTGGGAATGAAAAATGGTATATTCACTTTGGAAAACAACTTGAAGAAGATTTTAATTCACTGATATGAAACCACCTCCAAGACAGTTCACAATTCAAGTGAAAAAAAGCAAGGAGCATATTATAGTAGATACAATATGCAACCACTTGCTTACAAAAGGAAAAAAAAAACATATAAAACCAAATTTCTGGGCTTCCCTGGTGGCGCAGTGGTTGAGAATCCGCCTGCCAATGCAGGGGACATGGGTTCGTGCCCCGGTCCGGGAAGATCCCACATGCCGCGGAGTGGCTGGGCCCGTGAGCCATGGCTGCTGAGCCTGTGCGTGCGGAGCCTGTGCTCTGCAATGGGAGAGGCCACAACAGTGAGAGGCCCACGTACCACACACACACAAAAAAACCAAATTTCCTACACAAGAAAATAGTAACACCAGTTGCCTCTGGGAATGTTTGCTGGGTGGCTGAAAGACAGGGGTAATATGAGAGACATGGGTAGTATTTAATAGATAACTTTATACCCATCTTTATGCTTTAAATTTTGAACCATGTGAATGTAGTATCTATTAAAAATTAATACTTAAAAAGATGTAAGTGCTCCTTGCAAGGTACATACTAACAATCAAAATTTTATGATCACTATTATTGAAAATACAAGTTGCAAACTCAAATCCCTTCAGAGATTTATGTTGTGTTCTACCATGTAATATAAATGAGTGAAGTATGTAGAGTGTAAGAAAAATAAGAGAAGCTTAAAATCCAACTAAAAATGGAGCAGCCACTACTGAACTCCAGCTGATTGTATTTGTTCTGGAAAGCAGACTTAATGTTGCCAGTTCTTCCAATTTTTCAAGACACCAGAAATCCAAATATGTATGTAAAATATCCTAATTTTTAATGTTGGGCCTGTACCATGCTAGTGGGGCAGATTCAGCCCACGGGCCATCTGATTGTGACTTCTGATGTATAAAAAGTCCTTAATTTATGAATATATTGGGCTTCCAAACTGCCTCTGCATGTTTGGGAATTCTAAATGCATTTTCTCTGTAAGAGTAAAATAAGTAGCAATCTGGTTTCCAGACCCATTATACAGGTAAACTATAGTACTGAACCAACAGCACTATGTCCTCTACCCTCTATGATTAACAATGTTTATGTTAAACAACTTATTCTAAGTTTCAACTTTAGACTTTGTAAAGTCCAAAACGGTAGATCCAAGGGGTAATAAAAGGGAAGGAGATGACTGGGAAGAATTTAAAGAAAGAGAAGGAGCCGTAGGGGCACAGTGGTGAAGGATCTTAGGCAAGAATTCAGATTATTATGGGTAATGAGATAAGCTTTCAAAATTTCTCTGAAGATCTGTGTCTTCTATAGACAACATATTTAGCAAAAGAGAAAAGAAAGGAAAAAAAGATATGTCTCAGGAGCATCAACAGCTGAAAAGAACTGCAGCCCCACCTCCAAGGGGGTGGTGATGATCTCTAAACGAATTGTGTAGCTGCTCATAAGTCAGACATCATAAGGTAAGAATGCAAAATAATTAGCTCTAACAAAAATTATAAAGCCAAAAGTAAATGCCCATGCCTACTAGAAGATTAAAATAAAATTTATTTTCTAAAGGTATACTTTATTACTAAAGCAAAAATAAATTGACATCTTTCCCTAACAAATTTACTGATGAATGTTTCTATGAACTCTAAATTTTTCACTCACGGATAAATATTCTATTTGGAGATCATCTGTACCAAAGATTTAACCTCAGGAGATAACCACTACCTATTACTTATGGTTACCTTTGCTAACATTTGGTTGATGTGTAGCTAAAGAAATGTAACTATTTTAACATATCCTAAGAGTAAACATGACTTAAAAAATGAAATCTGGAAATTTTTGGAAGTCAGTTGTTAGAGGTGCTTCACAAAATGACTTTATCATATACTTCTGAAGAATAATCTGCAAACTTTTTGGCAACCTGTCTCTGAAGATCAGCTGATATGGGCTCAGGACAACATTAAAACTGCTTTATTGTTCCTAAGTAAACCTAATTTGGAAAATAAATCTGCTACATGAAAAAAAATCATATGTAATCTAAATCCCAACAGGTATGACCATTGGATTGACTTTATGGGCACTTCTTCCCAATGAACATGGAAAACCAAGCTGCTGCTCTAAGTAGTTATAGTTTACCAAGTTTTGGATCATAAGAGTATCTGTTCCCCTTCATTAGTATGATGTACAACATAATTTAGAAAGGGTGCTATTATTATGATGTAATTAGAACTTTTTAAGTAAGGAGATACTCTGTTTTGTATTATTATTATTTACTTAACTAGACACTCAATCCTGTTCTAGATAGGATATGCTCATAATGCTTCAGAATTATTTTAAAAAGAATCATTAGCCTATAACTCCATTTATATAGATTCACTAACAAAGAAAAACGTTTGAGTGTGTCTTATATTTCTTGGCTCAGACAATACAGTTACCATGGCCCATCAGGCAACATGAAAGTAAGAGGAAAAAGTGTAAATAGAAATAAGAGATTTCAGGTTTTGAACCTGACCAAAATCAGCCTGAGGAACTATATTAGACTAACTATATTAGACGATTTTTACAGGAAAATGCAGACATTTAATTGATTATAATACATACCTTGCTGAGCTAAAGTTGATCTTAGCATTCCAGTCTTTGACCAGATTTTTATTTGTCCATCTTCTCCAACTATAAAGAGAAAAGAATTGATTTTTTATCTATAGGAAAATAAATGCAAACATTAAATTTACATATAAAAATCAGCAGTATCTACACTAATGCACATTTAAAATTCAGACACGAGTTACTCTACTTAGATATCACTACTTCCTAAATATAAAACTTAACTGAAATTACTTTGAAACAATTTTATCGAAGTAGCCTGACTTCAATGACAAAATTATTTTTTTCCTTTAATCTTAGACGACTTATGAGTATATTATTCAAATAATGTTTTCATTTTCACTGACATCTCCATCCCAGAAGTCTAAGAAAAGTGTTTTCAGTGTAATTAGAAGAGTTACAGCCAAATTCCAGTGAGTTGGGGACTGAATGGAGTGAAGTAATAAACTACTCTTTTGAACAGTTTGCCTGATGGAAAAGAAAGAAAGAGGAAGTTGTAGCTAGAGTTATTTGTTAAAGGAGGGATTTTTATTTCTTTTTTTTCAAGATGAATGACATCTGAACACATTTATATGCTGAAAAAAAAAAGGGAAAGAAAAAAAATACTGGAAAAGGAGAAGTTGAAAAAACAGGCAAGAGAAGAGAAACTCACTGATAAAAGTCCTACAGAAGGCCCAGGGGATAGGTGTGGTGGTTTTAAAATAGATCCACAAATTCTTTGTTATTCCTTCTTTTAAGAAGTGAAGCTTAACTTCTCTTTCCTTTCTCCTTCAGTTTGGTCTATACTTAGTGACTTGCTTCTAATAGAATATGGTGGAAATGATGGAGTATGACTTCCAAGGTGGGTCATAAAATATATTGTCTTCCATCTTGCTCTCTTGGATCACTCACTCAGGGAGAAGTTCCAGCTGTCATGTTGTTAGAACACTCAAGCAGCCCTATGGAGAGGCCCATATTGTAAGGAACTAAGTAAGGCTTCCTGCAACAGTCATAGAGCAAGTAAGACCTCTTGCCAACAGCCATGTGAGTGAGTCATCTTGGAAGCAGATCCTCCAGCCCCAATGGGGCTTCATATAACTGCAGCCCCATCCAACTTCTTGATTCTGAGACAGAACCACCCAACTGAACAGTTCCCTGTCTCACAGAAACTGTGAGATAATACATGTTTACTATCTTATGTCACTAACTTTTGGGATAACTTGTTATGCAATAATAGATAACTAATATAATACGTGAAGATGAGAATCCCTGCAGTAGGGCAGGAGATGGAAAAGAGATGGAAGGGGGGTAAAGTTAAATGAGAATATTTTGAATTTTAGAATTTTAAAGAATTAAAAGTTTTATTTACCCCACACTTGACCATTCCAAAACCTTCCTGACAGAACATTCTTCATAAGCCATATAAGAAAACTAATATGACACTCTGAATGATAACATTATATAGCAGTCTAGATCAATACTGTGCCAATTATTTGCTATTAGACAATGAAAGACATTATTGCTAAATGATAATATTCTGTTCCTTTGGAAATTTTTCTTTAAAAATTTCATTTTAGGGGCTTCCCTGGTGGCGTAGTGATTGAGAGTCTGCCTGCCAATGCAGGGGACATGGGTTTGAGCCCTGGTCTGGGAAGATCCCACATGCCGCGGAGCGGCTAGGCCCGTGAGCCACAACTACTGAGCCTGCACGTCTGGAACCTGTGTTCCGCAACAAGAGAGGCCGCGATAGTGAGAGGCCCACGCACCATGATAAAGAGTGGCCCCCGCTTGCCACAACTAGAGAAAGCCCTCGCACAGAAACAAAGACCCAACACAGCCCAAAATTTAAAAAAATTTTTTTAAATTTCATTTTAAATGTCATTTTTGCAGATAACCTACCAGTAACTAATGCTGTTCCTTCATAATTCCATCGTCCAGCAAGTACTGCTCCACAGTGAGCTTCCACACTTTTTTCCACTCTTCCTAACTTAGAAATCAGATGAAATTTGCCTAAAAGAAATTAAACTTGAGAAATCTATTTTATTAAATTAATGTATCCAATCAACAAACATCTGTTGAGTATCTACTAGTAGACTAGTTAGCATAGTGCTAGGCATTGGAGATACCAGGGCAAATAATATAATTATTCTTACTCTCAAGGGACACTCAAATCCATTGGGAAACAGGCACAAAAACAAAATTATAAAACCTTGAAACAAGTGGTGTGACAGAAATATATATATGATACTATGATAGTTCAGAGGGACAATAAAATTCTGCTGGGATATGGTCAAAGGGGGCCAAGAGGAATGTCAAGAAAGCCTTCTATTTAAGCAGAACTTTGCAGTCTTGCTTTTTTTTTTCTTAAAAACAGGCTATAGAAAAGTTAGGAAAGGTGTAGAGGAGAGGAACCAAGATAGTTAAATGGTGTTAAAAGATAAACTGAGGCATATTAAAAAATATTCAGTTTTGGGGAATTCCCTGGTGGTCCACTGATTAGGGCTCCTCCCTTCCACTGCAGGGGGCCCAGGTTCGATCCCTGGTTGGGGAACTAAGATCCCAAAAGCCGCGCTGGCAAAAAAAAAAAAAAAACAACAACAAAAACTGGACTTTGTGTAGAAATCAATTCCAATCCAGCAGTGCCAAACTTTAAGTGGTTAGGAAAACTCCACTGACAGGAGCTCAGGGAGAGACTTCTATAGAGAAAAGGCGGACGTAAAGTAAGGATAGTATTGATTGACTACAACTTAAAGCCTAGTTGGCTGTTTGTGATTGGTTGTCCTTAGGTTTCAATTTCATAATCTTGAAGCATTCCTTTACAGGCTTAGATTTTGGTTTGCAGAGGTATACAGCATTAGAGTCACCTCAAGCCTAAAGGCCTCCTTGTTTAACTAATTTAATAACTGATAATCCCAAATTTTCAAATTCTTGCCGTATTTGATTTTACACTGTACCAGGCACCAGGTAGGCAAAAAGAAGCAAGTTACTTGGTTGCTGTTCTCAAAAAGTTCACACATATATAGGCAAACAGCAAAAGGCTTACAACTTTAAAGGACCTAAGCAAACTATATAAGAGATGTCAAGGGAACAAATCCACTGTACAAAGAATAAGTGCTACAGGAAGCCAAAAAAATAATCAGTGTGGTTTTGAATGATCATGAAGTCTAATAATATATAGTTTGTAATAAAATAATTAAGTACAGTTGGTCCTCCACATTCAAGGGTTCTGCATTCTTAGACTCAACCAACTGATTAAAAAAATACATAAATAAATAAAAACAAAAAACTAGAAAGCTCCAAAAGCAGAACTTGAATTTACCCTGTACCAGCAACTATTTACATAGCATTTACATTGTATTTACAACTATTTACACAACATTTATACTGTATTAGGTATTATAAGTAGTCTAGAGATGATTTAAAGTATGTGGGAGGATGTGTGTAGGTTATGTGCAAATACTATGCCATTTTATATAAGGGACTTGAGCATCTGTGGATTTTAGTATCTACAGGGGTCCTGGAACCAAACCCCCTTGGATACAGAGGGACAACTGTACAGTAAAATTAGAAACTTTTCCCCCAATCAAAATAAGGTATATATTTTTTGTAGCAAAAGAATAATGTGGCTTGCTTAATCAAATTTTGCCTCAGAGGATTTATTTTGTTTGAATTCATTTTTAACTTAAGGCTTTTCAAGATTCTGGATGAATATTAACAATCCATTAAAAATATATATTTAATAAGTCAGATGCTTTAGATGGCTTTAAAACATTTCTCTGGAGAGCTCTAATACAGATGGCTTTAAAATACTTTACACTTAGCACCCTGTGGCTATTTCACTGACCACCAACCTATTCCCATCAATAAAGTCATTCTCCCTTTTTACACACATTGCACAATATTTGTAGCTCTGTTGCAGCATCTTTTTATTGGACTGTGATTCTTTTCAGAAGGCCATGTCTTTGTCATATTTTTATTTGCAATAGTGCTTTACGTAAGCAGCATTTGTTAAATTTACAAACCCAGTAACCATACTTAGCAACTTAAAAAAAAAAAGACTACTTTGACATTCTTTTCTTTCTCATTCAATCTGAGAGCCGTCTTTTCCCATCATTCATTTTCTAGGCCCTCATCAATAAACTACCCCTTTCCTTCATCTAACCACCCACTAGCGCCATCTACTTTTCCTCATATCTTCCTTTTAATTTTATATTTACCTCTGGGTTATTTTTAAATGTAACAAGATTACTTTGAATTCAACTGTGCTATTACGCTCTTTATGATACTAACTTAAAATTAATTTGGATATACTTTTTTTAATGCATTGCTTTAGAAAGAAAATACAAGGGGGAAAAAAATCTCAAAAGAGGAAACTATAAAGATGACATATAGTGAGTGGCCATTATTTACTTTATCCAAATCTGTTTCACTAAATGTTAGCATACTGCCTAGCACAAAATATCCACATACTAAATTGTTGCATGTAATGAATGAATCTATCACCAAAGAGATTAACCAAATAGCTCCTGAACCTGAAATGAAGGGTCCGAAAATGTCTTTTCTTTTCTTTGTATTTTAGAAATTTTATGTTTTTCTTTGTTTTGTTTTTGTTTTTGTTTTTTGCGGTACACAGGCCTCTCACTGTTGTAGCTTCTCCCTATGCGGAGCACAGGCTCCGGATGCGCAGGCTCAGCGGCCATGGCTCACGGGCCTAGCCGCTCCTCGGCATGTGGGATCTTCTCGGACTGGGACACGAACCCGTGTCCCCTGCATCGGCAGGCGGACTCTCAACCACTGTGCCACCAGGGAAGCCCAGAAATTTTATGTATTTTTGATCACCGATATTTCTTATCCTAAAATATCTAATACTGACTTTCTGACAAGTGCTGAAATTATTCTTGCTTCCCATGACCTCACAGAAGACACATACTGGGACAACTAAGGCCAACTCTGCATAGATTTGACATTCAATAAATCTTTGGTCTTTGTAGTTTGCCTGATTGTTACAAATTGCTTGACTAGCACCCCCAGAGTAAAGCATAAATATAAAACTACATATATCAAAATTTTTTAAAACACAATTATCCTTTTAACTATTTTGGTTCTTCTTCTCTCCAGCTTTTCTATAACCTTTTAAAAATGCTAGACCAAAACTAGAAAGCAAATAATTTATTTCCAATTATTTGCTAGGGGGGGGAATCAGGAAGAGAATATAATCAATACACTTGATTACATTTATTCATTTTATTGATACAATTCATTGATTAAACAATGGATGATTTGGGTAAAAAACATGGATATTTAAATCCTAGGGTATAAAATTCATCTCTTATTAAATAAAAGATAAATTAAACTAAAAAGAGGAAAATGTTATAAAAGGGAAAAAGAACAGAGTAAGTAGATTAAAATTACACGAAACACATTTCTTAAAGTTAGAAATGCCTTAAGAAATGTCTATGGAAACATAAGAAGGTTTGAAATAGGGTGCTAGGAAAAAGGTCACATGAGCACTTTTGCAGACTGCTTAATAGCAGAAATGTTTTGGCAGATGGTTACAAAAAGCCAGGGATCGGTAACCACTAACTTCTGACAGAAAGAAATGAACACATAAATGCTTTTTAAAGTCGCATTTTAAATGTACATATTAACTAATAAGAGAATATGAGGATTACTTTAAGATATCTAATACAATGTATTAAAAAATTCAACTTTCACTAAATATAATTTAAGGAGTGTTTACTGGTTTTACAAAAGATTTTACACCAGAATTCCTTTACATAGCAGCTCCCCTAATGCATTTTAAATCATTCTTTTTTAAATGTAAATCTTGCAATACATTGTCAAAGAAAGAAATAGCTCCTCTAAAAAGTAGGATAGAGCTGCATGAAATATTCAGAAAGAAGTAATAATGTTGAAGAGAGAATTATTGGTGAGACAAAATACTTGGCAAAAGTCTGCTTTATGTATTTCAGGACCTGTCCCCAAATCCCATGGATCTTTTTTGAATGTTACCACTAACACAGAAGATGGAGGGGGTATGACAAAGGGAACACTAGAGGAGTGATGAACAAACTCAAAAGCCATAACCATTTTTGCCAGCCTTGGGGGAGAAAAATCAAGAGAGTTGGTGCCAACTAGAAGAGGGAACCTCTTAGGCAAAGAACTAAATTTTGAAAAAGAATTTTTTAAGCACTGGGTTAACATCATACAAAATGAAAAAGTCCTAGAGATCTGTTATACAATATTGTGCTTACACAAAAATTATATAAAATTATTAAATATTGCACTGTACACTTAAAAATTTATTAAGAAGGTGGATCTCATATTATATATTCTTTAAACCAGAATAATACTTTTTTATAATATTTGATTAACAGAGAATACAGCATTGATACATAAAATGATCTCAGATGTTTATCTGGCAAGAAACACCTTCACCGACCACCTTTCAAGAGCATCCACTTTATTTTTTTTTGAACATTTCTTTTTCTGTTTTTTTTAACATTTCTGGATTCTGTTTCTTGTCTTACTCTTCTACTTCTTTTCTTTGAACTATCATCCTTTGCTTTCACTTTCACAAGATCCCAGATATTCCTCATCCCAGCCTAAGAGAAAATACTCAACTACCCTGGCTTTGGTTCTCTATTCTTCCTACACCTAGTTATAGCATGTTATGTTACCTTATTTGTTTGTTTGTTTGTTTTTGTAGTAAACCTAAAAATAAAAGTAAACACTATAGTTTCTCAAGAGTCATAATACATTTTCCCACTTTTAATCTTACAAATTTATCTTTAAATGATATTTGTCTTACTTTAGACTTTTTTCCCTATCAGAAAGTATTTTACCTAAATCCAATGTGAAATAGAGACCCAAACAACTATTCTTTAGGTGTGTACCTAAGTAGTCTTAATAAATCAGGGAAACACTCAGATAACAGAAATTATCAAGACTAACTATATTTACTGTCCATATTCACCAGATAAAGGTCAATCTTCAGACACTATTGACTTTAAAAAGGAAAATGAAAAGAAAATACATGGTAGACTTCCCTGGTGGCACAGTGGTTAAGAATCCACCTGCCAATGCAGGGGACACGGGTTCAATCCCTGGTCCGGGAAGATCCCACACGCCAGAGAGCAACTAAGCCAGTGCACCACAACTACTGAGCGCCACAGCTACTGAAGCCTGTATGCCCTAGAGTCCAAGCGCCACAACTACTGAGCCCATGCCCTGCAACTACTGAAGCCTGCATCCTCTAGGGCCCGCGTGCCAAACTGCTGAGCCCGTATGCTGCAACTACTGAAGCCTGCGGGCCTAGAACCCATGCTCTGCAACAAGAGAAGCCGCCATGAGAAGCCCGCGGACCACAACAAAGAATAGCACCTGCTCGCTGCAACTAGAGAAAGCCCACATGCAGCAACAGAGACCCAACGCAGCCAAAAATAAATAAAAAGTTAAAAAAAGAAAAAAAAGAAAATATATGGTATGCCACCTTCTATGTAATTAAAAAAAAAGGTGAAATGAGAAAATATACATGTATCTGTTTCTTTTTGCTAAAAGAAACAAGAAAGGATAAACCAGAACCAAAGGGATTAGTTACATACAGGGAATAAATAAAAATAGGGTGTATGGGATTGGGTGGGTAAGAGTAGTGACATTGCTCTGAGTATATTTTTTTATCTAATTTTGACTTTGTGGAACCATCCATGTAATGTTTTACATATTTAAAAAATAATCAAATCAACAAGGATGGGGAGAGGAGACCTTAAATGGAAAACAAACAGAAATAAATACATTTAACTATACTTTAAATGAATAGCAACATTAGTAGGGGGGAAATGCCAAGTAACTTTGAACACAAGACTTTGACTCTATATCCTCAGTGTAAAGATAAAAACAACAGTAAAATATTAAACTCTATTTTTTTTGCAATAGTATGGATTAGCAACTCTGAAACAACCTGCTGTGTATTGTAGAATTAAACAAGTAAGTAAATATATTGAGAATAATGGGAGCCAAGCTTCCTCACTGTTTCCAAGTATGGGGGAAAAGACTAGAATTAACCCTGTGGTGCTGAATTAGAATTGGCAGTATCAGAATGAATTCACGGTTTTTATCATGGAAAGGAAGGAAGGGAGAAAGGGGAAGGAAGCAAAGGAAGAGAGGGAGGGAAGAAGGGAGGAAGAAATTGCTGTAGATATGTATATTTTAATACACATTTCTATTCGTACTTCTTAGCTCTGTCCTGTGAAAGGACCTTGAAGTAAACACATCTCATTGAAATGAGCACACCTGGCACACTCATCTTGGCTTTTAAATACCATTAAGCACCCAGAAAAGAACAAGTCTTCTTGGAGAAACAGCTGATTAGGAAGCTAGGACTGGGAAAGTACAAAATGAGCCTGGAACATCTTGTGCCAGCAAAGAAGTGCTCAAAAGATGATGAGGAAACATACCCCCCAGGTAAAAAGAAAATTCATTTGAGCTGGCTTCATGGAGCTCCCACTGGCCAAACCTGGGACAATTGTAACATCAAAAATTTTAAATGGTAGTAATAGGATGCTCAAGAAATAAAATAATCTATGAGTCTAATCTAAGTAAACAAATAAATAAATGGGCAGGAGACAGAAGGCTCTTCCTTGCAGTAAAATACCAACAAATCAATATAAAAGAAATTATGGAGTTAAAAAAAAATCACCATTTGGCAACAATCTTAGTAATAAATGATTCAGCCAAGAGTCATCAATAGATGCCAAGACAGTGGGAGGAAATCTGAGGAGGAAGAGAATATTTTTATGTAGTCTGAAAGTATCCTTTCAGAAATTATTTATTAAAAGGGAAAAACATTAACTTTACACTAGATTAATTTAGTGAACACAACCTTTCAAAATAAACAAAGTTAGAGTCACCAATAATGGGTCAAACCAGCATCATGAATCTTCCAATCTGATGCCCTGAGTACTGCTGCTAAAAATGTATAACTGGATTTAATCATGAAGAAACATCAGACAAACATGAATTGAAGGACATTCTGTAAAAATAACAGGGCTGTATTCTTCAAAACAGTGGAGATCATAAAAGAAAGACTGAGGGGTTGCTCCAGATTAAAGGAGGCTAGAGAGATATCACAAAAACAATGTGTTATTCTGTACCAGAAAAAAACAAATTTCTATAAAAGATATCATTAGGACAATTGTTAAAATTTGAATATAAACTGTAGATTAGATAACTGTAGATTAGATAACAGTATTACATCAATGTTAAATTTCCTGATTTTGATCAATGTATTGTGGTTAAGTAACAGAAAATCCTTATTCTTAGGAAATGCATTGAAGTATTTATGGTTAGTGGCATATCTATAAATTACTCTCAAATGTTTCAGAAAAAAGTATATGTGGGGCGGGCAGGGGGGAGAGAGAGAGAGAAAGAGAGAAAGTGAGAGAAAAGACCAGCAATGATAAAGTATATGGGATAAAATGTTAACAACTACTGAATTTGGATAAAGGATATGCAGCAGTTATTTGTACAATTCTTGCAACCTTTCTATAAATGTGAAATTATAACAAAATTAAAATTGTTTTTTAAAGTGAACCCTTCATTTTATCATAAGAGGTAAACTAAATTCTAGCTGTACTCAGAGCCAATCTTGTAAGCGCTAGGCACTGTACCAAATACTTTCACACAATATCTCATTTAATCAAGATTCAGAAAACTAAGTTTAAAAATTACATGTAGGGCTTCCCTGGTGGCGCAGTGGTTGAGAATCCGCCTGCCGATGCTGGGGACACGGGTTCGTGCCCCGGTCCGGGAAGATCCCACGTGCCACGGAGCGGCTGGGCCCGTGAGCCGTGGCCGCTGAGCCTGTGCGCCCGGAGCCTGTGCTCCGCAATGGGAGAGGCCACAACAGTGAGAGGCCCGCGTACCGCAAAAAAAAAATAAATAAAAAATAAAAATAAAAATTACATGTAAAAGAATTAGAATCTGATGTGATTGTTTGCCATAACATCCCTTTCCTATTCTGGTTACAAAAGCCCTCTTCTCTTTCCCTTTCCACGGTGGCCTAAGGCCTGCCATGCTCAGTCAATCAGTGTCCCAGTCCCCTGACTAAAATGATTCACTCAGTGATGGGCACGTGACCCAAGCTTGTCCAGGACCTCTCTGCATGTTGACTGCAAGTGATATTGAGGAAGAAGCACTCTCTCTGCTGACTTTTCTTTTCCTGTAGGGTAAGCCTTGGGCTGCTGGCTGCCATCATGCTCACCTTTTGGGGTGAGTCTATCCAAGAGATGGCAAGAATAGGGGCCTGGGGACTTCCCTGGTGGTCCAGTGGTTAAGAATCCGCCTTCCAATGCAGGGGATGCGGGTTTGATCCCTGGTCAGGGAACAAAGTTCCCACATGCTGTGAGGCAACTAAGCCCACGCGCTCTAGAGCCTGTGCGCCACAACTAGAGAGCCCACATGCTGCAACTACTGAGCCTGCGCGCTCTGGAGCCTGCACGCCACAACTAGAGAGAAGCCCACACACTGCAATGAAAGATCTAGCGTGCCGCAAGATCCCACATGCCGCAACAAAGATCCCACATGCCACAACTAAGACCGAACACAGCAAAATAAATAAATAAATCAATAAATAAAATCTCAAGGGGTTGTGTATGTTATTTAAAAAAAAAAAAAATGAATAGGGGTCTCATGCAGCTGTACTTAAAGATCTACCCCTGGAGCTAGGTAAACCAGAAAACTCCATCTGTGCATAAGTTAGCCGAGTAAGTTTCTGTTACTTTTGATGAATGTCCTCTTAACTGATATATAGTAGGTAAAGTGTAATACAGATGAAAAACAGTTCAAGTTATTTCTAAGAAAATTAAAACATTTCCTTAAAAAATAGAAAAATCATGCTTTTTACTCACAATAAAACTATGGTCAAAGTAATCTCCAGCTCTGTAAGTAGAAATTAACATGTACTAGAAAATAAAGACTATATTTGATAGCTTACTAAATGAGTGTGTGTTGTACCATCTATTTTTAGTGTGGTTATGTTATACAGTTAAATTTGACAAAATTAGAAACCAAAACTGATAAAAGCCTAACAATACCTACGAGCACAGAAAAAGTAAAGCCAGAGGTTCAGATTCAATCCCAATATATGCCAGTTTAATTCACCTTCTTCTATGACAATAGTTTTATAGCCTATACACAGACAAACTGACTACATAGGAAATGGATAAACAACTCAAAACATGTCATACTAAAATGTTATGTCTTTTAAGTACAAAGATTAGCATATAACATTTATTCAAAACTTACCATCAGAACTTGTGAGAACAAAGCTTTCTGCTTGAGTTTGTTTCTTTATGCCTAAACTTTTAGGAAACCAGTGAAGATCTATTGGGTAAATATCATCAGGCAGCTTTACTATTTGACTTGTTTCACTAGTTAACAAGTTCCACTTCACTATCTGGTGATCATCACTACATGAATACAGTTCTTCAGCAGTATTCCAGCCCACACAGCTTACTAATTCTTGATGTGTCACCATGTTAAGGAGACATAAAGCACACACAAAAGTCTTCAGTCTTAATAGATACAATATTTTGCAGATGCAGATTATAAGAAGAGTATAAAATAGGGTAAAATGTTTCAAGCTTCTAAGCGTATTTTTCATTTTATGACTTTCATATTTTTTCCATATAAGAAAAGGAAAATAAGCATCTATCAAAACAGTTGTAAGAAGAATGGAAAGCAAGATAAGAAACCCAGGTGCCAAAAGAGAAAAAAAGAAAGATTTGACTATGTGAAAAATTTAAAATTGTGCTACAAAGTATTCCATAAACAAGGCAAAAGATACACAAAGACATCTAACAGAACAAAAGGAATGAAAGGATCGACTCTAACCCATTGGGGGATAAGTGGGGAGAAAAGGGAACTATGCTTTTTTAATTTACATTTATCTGTTTCATTTAAGTTATTAGAATAAGCATGTATTATTTTGATAAAAGTTTTCAAAAATCAAGTGTTAAGACTGAAATCTAACAGTAAAATACCTGCTTAAATGACACATTATAATAATTCTCCTAGGAAAAACCTACAGCTTAACAGCTGAAACTAAAATCCTACCAAATTTCCTGACATTAAACTCAGGAAGTAATTCAATTACAATTTATTGCACCTACAAGGTAATATGGATAAGATATGAACCCTAAAATTCTTACTTTAACCTATTTTTTCGGTCTCTGATTTATCAAGTGGATTTCTATAAACTGAGGTGTTCAAGTAGCCCTCACTTCCACCATCAGAACAGGTTGCTTAACCTAGCAGAGTTGTGTATCTAGAGAAGGCACTTCAGTTTGTCATTTCTGAGATGCTTTCTCCTGCTTATATGTGGATTTCTATATTACCACATTATCCTGGTTGGGTTGTTTGCTCTTTTGTTGTTATTGTATCATCATTTTACTGCCTTCTCTTCTCACCAATGATTTCTATTGGCTCATCCAAGCAATCAGTAAACTCTAAGGAAAAAGAAAGAGACTATGTGCCAAATTATTCTGGGATGTTCTAAGATTTTTTTTTAATACTTCAAAATATGATAGATTAAGCAAAATAACCAAAAAGGTAAAAAATAAATTATGGAAAGTTCTTAAGAGACTGCACAAATAGGTAATAAAGTGGCATTGGAATACTCAGAATTCAAAGTAGAATCTAAACAAAAGGATCTGGATGTCCCATTAGGCCATTACTGAAGAAAATTCTTCCAGTATAATTGCTATAGCTTAAACAATGTTCGGTAAAACCTTTAAAAAGGGAGAGTGTCAGGCATAATCTAGAAAGAAAGAAAACACACATACACACATGTTCCAAAACAAAAAATATTAAGCTTATCCTCATAAAAACTGATGTAAGTACACATCAGACATACGTGACATATCTTCAAACTAATAAGTTAACTAAAATTACAGAAGAAATGAGAGGACTGCCAGAATAAGAAAGTCTAAAAAGACTGTTATTCTTCAGCTTGAAAAGGTAAAAGCAGACAATAGACATAGTCAAAATCTAAAAGATTGTAAGCAGCATGAACTCCTGAGGGCACACTTTTAAAAGAGAATAAAAATGATTTAAGGAGAAATAAAAGGAATTATATCTTCACTCAAACGGTAAAAAAAGCAGACAAGACAATATTAATTCAAAACGTTTGATCAAATGTCTAAAACAGTGCTTCTCTATCTTTGAAAGATCCTATTTTTCTTTATTTCAAATCTGTTACAGATCAACATTTTCTAAGATAAAATAAAAATGAATTACTAGAAAAATGATCTTATATTTGGATGTTATGACTATCAAATTGCTACAAAAATTTCTTCCCTCTTACCTTCAATTTCTGTACTTATCCCTTCACAGACCTGCAATAAAGTCCACAGATGATACTTTTAGAAGCACTGGTCTAAATAACTAAGAATGAAGGTAAAGGGGCCTATCATATCTTCCTGACACATAACTGGGAGTTCTTGCTGACAAAATATAAGGTCATGCGTTTGAGAAATATTTATAAATGCCCCCTTCGCACGTGAAATAATAAAGGTCTAATTGCTCAGATTTCCCCAACTTACCCTCCACTTTATCTTGAGCAAGAAGAAATAGAGCAGAACTTAATGAAAACATACTAGATCATACCAACAGATAAATTATTTGATTTTTAAAAAACTTTCTTTAAGATTTTATTAGACTAAACAAAAACTGTTTTTTATGTACTTAAGTATAGTAGTACTTAAGTAGAGTAAGAAAAATGTCAATAAAAATTTGAAAGTAAGATTTAGAGCAAATAGTTTACATTGGAGAATTACCTGCAACATAAGACCTCAAGTATTTCAGAAACAATTTAGTGAAACGACCAATAAAGGAATGAAAAAAAATCCATTATCCAACTAGACTACAAAAATAGAAGAAAACTTTTAACAATACTATAGTAAGGTGATCACAATAAGGTTTATAAGTATTAAAAGGATATGCTTTGGTTCTTTTAAAAGAGATATCTTCAGTCTCATGTCTCCACCTTCCAGCAAAATTTTAAAATGCCACTTGATTGATACAGTATTCACTGTAAAAATAAAAGGAGGGAAATAGAGAATCTGCATTAAAAACAAACATATATACACAGAAAATTAAAAGTAAACAAAACATCTTAGCAAGCCAAGGACACCAAAACACTTTCAATCCTGCTGGCAACAAATACATGGAAAGAGGAAGAAAATTAGTCAGTGTGCTAATTCTGCCAAGTGAGTGATTGGAGGCCTTGGGTTGGACACCAGAAGTCCTCTACAACCTTCCTAAAACAGTCCTACAAGTACAGAACGCCACTAAATCTGGCCAAGTAAATAATTTCCAAGGGCTGTCCTGAGACCTAATCCAAAGATTTTTTAAACTGTTCAATGGCAGATCAATGTTGGTCCTGTTGAATGGATATACAATAAAATAAATTCCAAAGGTCTGATTGAGGGCTAAGATACATTTTTTGAGCTTTAGTTATAGAACCCACATGGGAATACTATGACATCATCAACCTAGTGATCCAATCTGAGATTTACATTCTGTTGGAGGTAGATACACTGCCCAACAGTTATGGTTGCCATGGTGGCAAAGTGAAAAATAAGCGAGTTATTTAAAAAATAGGTAATAAATCTATTATAAAAGCTATATAAAAATCACAGTGTAAATGGCAAACAAAAATTTAGAAAAACAAGCGTAACACTCTCTCAAATAACCAGGCTATCAAAAGATACTAAATTGTCTGAATCCAATTTATAGTTGTGGGATTCTTTCTGAGTAATATCACTAGCCTAGAGAAAAAAATAAATGAAAGTGTAATTAAAGGAAAAATATCTTCTTCACCAAGTAGAAAATTACTGCTAACTACATCAAAGAAGGTGTAAGTTATAGATAAGAATTCAGTGGGCCTACCTTAGATAATTTCTCATTCTCTCAAATCCAGAAGACTTTTAGATTAGCAAGGTGCTAAATACAGCTTTATCTCAAAGCACCTTTTTCACTTACTGTACTCATAAATTTGTGAGAATGGGGAGAAAATTGTTAAGACCACAGAAAAAAATCTGAAGTTTTCTATCCAGTCAATATGCAGCTAAGGTCAGAAACCTCTCTGCTCCAGTTCACTAAACAAGATTTATGTTCAACTTTAAAAGTATGAATCTGTGTATAGCATCCAGGGCAAGAAAACAATTTCTCCTAGGCACACTTCTAAGGCTCACTTTTCGTCCTTAGGAGTTTCAGTACCTTTCTCAAAACTCCTTCCTTCTTTCTATCAGACCTCTTTCAATTAGAGGGGGGAAAAAGGTAAAAACATGCTGCTTTTTCACAATAATTCAAATTTACCCAGCTTATAAGGATTTTAAAAGAATAAAGGCAGATAAATTATTGATTCTGGAAATAAGAAACAACATTAATAGACAAGAAAAAATATATATAAATATAGTCTGAATATACAATTACATTCAGAAATTTTAAAGGCATGATGTAGCCTATATCAAAATACCTCAAGGTGCTGAAATCCATAATAATTAGGAATCATTCCTCACCAAAAGAAATCATTATCCCATATAAACAGTAAACACAGTATGTTTTTCATGAGAAAGTAATCTGCAACTATTCAGAAACATGGTGCCAAGGAATCAGAGGAAGAGGAGGCTGAAATCCTAACATTGGGAAGATTCTCTTTTGCTCAGAAAGCTCTTCCCCATACACCCTATTTAGCTGAGATCATCTGCATGAAGGATATGGGCATTCTGATGTGAGACTGAATAGAGGAATAAAGGAGAAGTAGTATTAGAGCACAGCCAATCCAGGGAAATGCAGAGCTGCCTGGGGATGCACTAACGTGTTTTTATCTGCCCAAAAGCATTGGTCACCAACGATCTGACTAGTCAGTGGTAGGTGGGGTGGGAGGGGGAATAAAAGAAAATTTCTAGAGTGTTGAAAAATCTATTTTGCAACTTCATATAGGGAGCAGACAGAAACAACTATGCCTTTGCTAATAAAAATCATTTATAAGTTGTCTTTGGTCCAGCATGGGTTAACATTCATGGCGCTTAAGAGGAAAAAATATGCCCAGGAAATCCGATCACCAAACTACCAAAATATACTCCAAATCTGGCCACTTCTCAGTACCGCCATCATAAGTCTAAAGCCACCATCATCCTAAATTATTTCAGTAGGTCCAGAACTGGTCTTCCTGCTCCTACATTTACCCTTCAAACTCTTCTAAATACAGTAGCTAGTTATGCTTTTAAATCATTAATGCTGTCAGATCATGAAGGCCAGTATGGCCAATACAGAGTGAGTGAAGGGGATGGCAGGAAATTGGGGAAGAGGAGGGAGGGACACAGATCACATAGAGGTTGGAAAACCACAATAAAAGCTTCATTTTTTTTCTTCTAAATGAACGGAGAAGCCAGTAGAGTGATATTATCTGACTTACATTTTTTAAAGTGTCACTATGGATGACACTATGGATGGTATGACCAAAAACAAGCAAAAATGAGCAACACTGGAAGCAGGGAGGCCAGTTAGGATTTCAATAATCCAGAAGAGAAATGGAAGTAGATTGATGAGGAAGGCAGCAGTGGTACAAATAATAGGAAGCAGTCATATTCTGAATATATTTTGAAAGAAGATTCCACAGGATTTGTTGATGAATTCAGTTTAAGAGAAAGAGGAGTCAAAAATGACTCTAAAGTTTCAACAGGTACAAGAGTTGCCATTTACTGAAATGAAGAAAACTAAGGGAGGAACAGGTCGAAAGGGATGATATAAAAATTCTGTTTTGGGTATGCTATGTTTACGGTGCCTATTAGATATCCGAATGAAGAATTCAGGGAGAAATTGGATATACGAGTCTGGAGTCAAGCAAGAGGTCAGAGCTGGAGATGTCACTTAGATGTCTGTTTGAGGGTTATCAGCACAAAGATCATGTTCAGGGCTTCCCTGGTGGCGCAGTGGTTGAGAGTCTGCCTGCCGATGCAGGGGACGCGGGTTCGTGCCCCGGTCCGGGAAGATCCCACATGCCGCGGAGTGGCTGGGCCCGTGAGCCATGGCCGCTGAGCCTGCGCGTCCGGAGCCTGTGCTCCGCAACGGGAGAGGCCGCAACAGTGAGGGGTCCGGGATCCGCGTACCGCAAAAAAAAAAAAAAAAAAAAAAAAAAGATCATGTTCAAAGCCATGGGATGAGACTACCCAGCAGAACTTGAAAAGGTAGTAGCTTCAATGGTCTAGAAGTCCTACTGAAGCCTGAAGAATTGTGAGCATTAAGATTCTAGAGGAAGTAAACTAGAGAAAAACAAGTGGAGATATACAATGAGATGCTAAAAACAGATTTTGGGTCTCTCCCAAATATAGATATTGGTAATGATGAAGTAGGTTAAGGCTGTCAAAGTGGGTGGCCAAGGTAAAGGAAATAAGAGGCCAGGGAATGGAAGAATTGATTTCAGGATGTTAAATCACTGAGAATAATGACAAAAATAGTGGTGGAGACAGACACAGTTACCCAGGTGCTAAAATACTATTCATTGAACGAGGAAAAAAGCAGAGATCTGTAGACGACTACAAAAAGGCAGAGTAGATAACAGTTTGATCGCACAAAACTTATCTCAAAGGGACTAAGGAATTGTAGAGAGGAAAGGGGTAGACAATCAGCTGTGCAGAAACACTAATGAGAAACAAGGCCCTCTGACACATGGGAGTCTGGAAGGCAAAACAGCCTCTATTTGAAACAGCCAAGAGGAAAGCAGTTTCCTCAGGAAACAACCAGATTTAAGTTAGACTGTGAAGTTAAAGGGTAAAACTATGAAGTTTTAGAGTAAAGGTTGAGAACACAGATTTGGCCAATGACATACTGTGAGTTCCAAAAGGTAGAGTAGTAGGATTTAAATGGTGAAGAGCTAAGAGTTTGGGACAGATGGTGGGAGATGGTAAAAACAGCCAGCTGTCCTCTTTCATTCATCCCTATTTCTGTGGTAGAAGAATCTGAATTTTTGCTGCATACCTGGCCAGAATAAAGATTACATTTCTCAACTGCCCTTGAAATTGGGTGTAGCCACACAGGACATTAACAATTCTTAAACCCAATGGGGATATTACAACACCATCAACCTCGTGGCCCAATCTGGAACTTATATCTTGAGGGGGGTAGATAACTCTACCCAACAGTATTGGTTACCCACAGTGGCAATATGAAAAGTAATGAGTTACCGCTTATAAAATCCACATTACTACCTCTTATAAAAGTTATATAAATCAGCCTTATTGGCAAATAAAAACTTGGAAAATAAGAGTAACCCTCTCCCTGCCATGCCATCAAGACCATATATAATGCAGCAACAAGACGGAAGGAACCAAGATTCCTGACCTTGTAGAGAGTCCTATCAGTCCTATTTAGCCTTTTAAGTGATAGAAAATAAAGTTTTATCATGTTTAAGTTACTGTCATCAACAGCTAAACCTAATAATGAACTAATGCAGGGAATTAAGAGCCTTGAACGTGGAGACGGAGGTAAACAGGGTTGTAAGGTATGATGGAATAGTCCCAATGATCAAATAAAGGAAGGTGTATAGTCAATTTAAATTGTAGCCTTCTTCCTGAACTGTTCTCTTAGGTGGTTTGTAGTGTTGATGAAGAGTTTTTATAAGACAGGAAAGGGCAGTCTTGCTAGGACCACATGTAACTCTGTGGGAATTCCTTTTCAATCCTGCTAATAAGGTTGTTAGGATTTACTTTAATAGGCAGTTTAGGAAGGGAAAGGAACTGCAGAGTTATAGAGGGAATAAATATCCCCAACTTTTTCTCCTAATTTCCCTAACTTAAAACTGTGCACTCATCCTTGTACCTCTGCTGTACCTATACTCACTGCCATGGTGATCTCACCCAGTTTCATGGCTTAATATAAGTTTAAATTCACTGACTACCTAGTGACAACTCCCAATTTCATATCTCCAGTTCAGACCTCTGCACTGAATCCCAGACTTCTATAGCTAACTGATTATTTGACAACTCTATTTGAATGTGTGACATCTCAAACTTAAGATCCAAATCAAACCCCTGATCTTTCCTCCAACTTTGCTCCTCCCACAGCCTTACCACAGTAAATGGCAATTCCATCCTTCCAGTTGCACAGGCCAAAAACCTTGGAATCATCACTGACTCTTCTCTCACATTCCAAATCCAATTTGTTAAAAAACAAAACCTGTATGATCTATCTTCAAAATACCTGATTTTCATGACCCCCACTACTATGGCTCCAGTCCAAGGTGCCATCACCTGTTAACCTGAACTATAATAGCCTCCTAGTCGACCTCCTAACCCCTCACAATCTATGCTCACCATAGCAGCCAAAGTGACTTTTAAAATAGGTCATGGTGGGGCTGCCCTGGTGGCGCAGTGGTTGAGAGTCCGCCTACCGATGCAGGGGATACGGGTTCGTGCCCCGATCCAGGAAGATCCCACATGCCGCTGAGCCTGCGCGTCCGGAGCCTGTGCTCCGCAACGGAAGAGATGACAGGGAGAGGCCCGCGTACAGCAAAAATAAAATAAAATAAAACAGGTCATGGTGCTTCTCCACTCAAAACTCTCCAATGGCTTCCTGTCTCACTCAGAGTTAAAACAAAGGTGTTTTTTTGTTTTGTTTTGTTTTGGCTGCATTGGGTCTTCATTGCTGTGCACAGGTTTTCTCTAGTTGCAGAGAGCAGAGGCTACTCCTCATTGCGGTTTCCAGGCTTCTCACTGCAGTGGCTTCTCTTGTTGCAGAGCACGGGCTCTAGGCATGCAGGCTTCAGTAGTTGTGGCACACGGGCTCAGTAGTTGTGGCTGGTAGGCTCTAGAGTGCAGGCTCAGTAGTTGTGGCGCATGGGCTTAGTTGCTCCACGGCATGTGGGATCTTCCCAGACCAGGGCTCGAACCCATGTCCCCTGCATTGGCAGGCGGATTCTTCCCCCACCAGGGAAGCCCCTGAAACAAAGGTCCTACAATGGTGTTCAAAGCGTTTATTGATCTGGACTCCTATCGTGATGGTTAATCCTATGTGTCAGCTTGGCTGCAAGATGGTGCTGTTATTTGGGCAAACACAAGACTAAACATTACTATAAAACTATTTTTTAGAGGTGATTAACACCGACAATCAGTTGACGTAAGTAAAGCAGATTACCCTGCATAATTTGTGTGGGCCTCATCCAATCAGCTGAAGGCCTTAGAGCAAAAACCAAGATTTCCCAAAGAAGAAAGAATTCTGCTGCTAGACTACAACACAGAAATTTTGCCCGAGTTTCCAACCCTAAGACTAATGACTTCAACATTAACTCTTCTTTCTCTGGAGAGCCCTAATAGACAACATCATTTCTCTGACCTCATTTCCTGTTTCCTCTCTCTTTTCACTCAAACTGCTCCAGGCACACTAGGCTCTGCATTTTTCTTCTTACACACTATGTAAGAAGCATGTCTGGGGGCAAAGGAGAAGGAACCAGTGGACAGGGATTGATTGGCAGTACTATAGAAACAGAAGATAACTAAGACAGCATGGTCCCCTATGAAGTCATTTGATCAAGGACACTGATAATGGGGTACTTCTTTTTGTAAACACTTATAAATTGACAGTTCACAGAAACATAAATACAGATGGTCAGTGGGCAATCAAAAACATGAAATAAGTCACAGCCTCAATTTTAATTAAAGAAATGAAAATGAAAACAACTAGATACCATTTTTCTGTTGTCAAAGTGGCCAAATGCAAAAACCCAGCCAGAACCCAGCCCTGGCATACAGAGAAACAGTTAGTCACATACATTATTGAAGAGCAGGAAAACTGGTGCTAATGGTCATTGATTCTTTTGTTCCACCCCCCACCAACACTTTTGACTACATTTTCTACCTTTGGGGAATTTCCTACTTTATAAATAAAAAACAAATTATTTCCTCTCTAGCCCTCCTTACAGCTAGGACATAGGCAAATTACCTAGGCTTTGCCAATCTGACACATCTGTCATATTTTGAGTTAGAAGCTACTGATTCAGAGGAAGTATATATAAGGAATCTACCCTGGGAGGAATTCCTAGTCATAGGAATTTGTCATATACATATAAAAGTACACCAAGATACATATACAAACTATACAAGCCTATTTATTACAGAACTCTATCCAGTACTATCAAAAACTAGAAATTTAAATATTCATCATAGATTACACATGCATGTTCCAGATATAAGTATTATAACATGGAATAGAATTAGAACCAAGAAAATAGAATTAAGAATTAATGTGAAGAATTAGACTTAACATTATGCTAAATGAAAGAAGTCAGTCACAAAAGAGCAGATACTATATAATTTCCCTTATACGAAGTACCTTAAGTAGTCAAATTCATAGATACAAAAAGTAGAATGGTGGTTGCCTGGGCAGAAGGAGGAACAGGGAGTTTCTATCTAATGGGTACAGAGATTCAGTTCTGCAAGATGAAAAGAGTTCTGCAGATGGATGGAGGTGACAGTAGCACAACAATATGAATGTACTTAATGCCACTGAAATGTACACTTAAAAGTGGTTAAGATAGTTTACAAAACAGGAAAAAAGAAATGAATTAGATTTAAGAAATAAAACTAAAACATAAAAGCACTAACAAAATGAGAAAAATTTTAGGCAGGAAAGAGAATGTATGACTTGTCAACAAGAATGTACCTATAGATAAGAGGTAGCAGAAAGCCTAGGAAGTAAACAAGAATGTGAAGGAGAGACAAGAAATCCAACAGCTAGATCAGAAGTGCATTTATACCAAGTTCTGTTTGGGTCATTTGCATATTGGCTAACCCTTGGGTGTTGATATTAACAGTTGAAATTAATGGTTTGCTGATGACTACCCAAGGCCCTATTTTTAGAAGTACAATTTTTATCAACAGTTTTCCAAATTGATAGCTCTGATTAGACTCCTATGTCTCTTTTCCAGTAAAGAGAGGAGGGAGAGGGAAGCAGATCTTTTATTCAGATTGGTCCCATCATAAAACCACTTGTAGACTAGAGCTGAGATCTCTTATATGGCAGGGAAGGCAGAGGCAGGTTCACCATTTCCAGGGACAGGTTATTCAAACACCTAACAAGCAATGGAACAGGCTTACGAATGGCAATATAGTTCACTTACTAAAGACCTCCAACCTCCATGCCACTCCACTTCCTGTAGGTATCTGAAGTGTATGTATTGATATATGCAGTGGTATTTACATTTCCTTGCAATTTTAGCTATAATTAGAGCTAGCTCTTGCCAACCATACTTTAATATTATTCACATTGGTTATATTTATAATCCTTTTGCAGGATGGCCTAATAAATTCTAGCCAATAAACCATGTGATTCACAAATTTAAAAATAAGTAGTCATCTTTAATTCATCCTTTTAATTCATCAACTAGCATATAAAAAAATCCTACTCAACTGATAAACTAGAGTGCTATGCAACTATTTAAAAAATGAGATGAGGGCTTCCCTGGTGGTGCAGTGGTTGAGAGTCCGCCTGCCGATGCAGGGGACACGGGCTCGTGCCCCAGTCCGGGAAGATCCCACGTGCCACGCAGCCGCTGGGCCCGTGAGCCATGGCCGCTGAGCCTGCGCGTCCGGAGCCTGTGCTCCGCAACGGGAGAGGCCACAACAGTGAGAGGCCCGCGTACCGCAAAAAATAAAAATAAAAATAAAAATAAAAATAAAAAATGAGATGAATCTATATGTATTGATACAGAAAGATGTCTATAATACGTTAAATGACAAAAACAAAGTATACAGCAGTATTATATAACTCAATCCCTTTTGTGTTAAAAAATAAAGGGAGGGATATATATTCACGTTAGTGGATACTAAAACATTTTTCTCAGAAGATATGCAAGACACTTAATGGAGACTTTCATGAGGTTAGGGACACTGGGGTGAGAAGGGACGCTTTTAATTTTCATTTTATATGTTTTTATACTGTTTGAAGTTTTTATCATGTTCATAATATTTTATCTATACATTTATATTTTTAATATAGAATTATCTAAATGATAGGATTATGGACCAATTTTGCTTTCTTCTTTATGCATTTCTGCATTAAAAAAAAACCTAATAAATGTTATTTTTTCATAAGATCACCATTCTCATTCTCTTTGCAGTTTCTACTGCATTTGACCCACTTCTTACTGAAACTCTCACCTAGGCATCTTCCGAATACTGCACTTTGTTTTCTTCTGTATACAAAATGGGGTTAATAATGCCTACCTCACAGGCTGGTTATGATGACTAAATGAGATAAAGTAGACATGAGGTTAAAAAAATATGGCATCTTACAAATGTCCAGTGGAGTGCCTGAAACATAGTCAGAACTTAATAAGTGTTAGCTATTTATAGTGAAAATTGGTGTTTTTGTCACGCTGCATATATTCACTCTTTTCCTAGCTATAAAGAATTTCTTCTTGGAGCACCACTTCCTCACTCTTAGCCATATAGCTTCAATGGAGCTAGCATGAGACCTAGGCTTAAGTCAATTAGAGATCTCCAATAGAAACTTTTATTTAACTAAAAGATGGGGAAGAAAGATACTTCTTAACCCCCAGGTCTTTAAGTTTAGGAAATATGAGGGTAGAGTTACTGTGACACCTTACCATGGCAAGGGGAGAGCCTGGAGGTGTCAAGAGACCACTATGTGAAGCCTGAAAATAATTCCAAGACAAGGAAATGCAAAGCAGAACAAAGAAAGAAACACAATCCTAGTGTCTCTATTTGAGCACTGAATCCAGTTATACTCACCTAACTTTTTGGTTATGGAAGCTAATTTTTTTTTTTTTCTCAAGACAATTGGATTGGATTTTCTGTCACTTGTAATCTGCAAAGTCCTATCTGAGACATTACTATAATTATTTCTTCTTCCTATATTCTAAGAATGTACACTCTCTAGTGCTATCCTCTCTACTCACAACCTTAAAAATCTAATCTATAGTGTCCCAACTATTCTTATAACTCTATCTCACCCTATTTTCTCTCCTGAACTATATTCTCCACCTCTAATGCCCACTGTATATACCTTTCCTAATCTCAACCTATATGAATAAAAACAAACTCATTTTTCAAAACAGTCCATCCCCCAAAACTGCTCCATTTCCTCACTTCCCATTTTTTTCTATGTTAAGATAGGTGATAGTTTCAACAAGACTTGTGTTCTAGGGGGCTTATATTATCAAGAGGAATATTCATTACTATCTCTCCTGTCTCTATATCCAATTTATTCATCTTGAACAATATTCTCTAAGTATTTATATATTATTTACATAAATTTATTCATTTTGATTTATTATTTAATGTCTAATTAATCCAAATATTTACAATTAATTACAAACTTTGTTAATATTTTAAACATTTACCCACAAATCTAATTTCAGACTTTATGAAATGCTGTAACCACATTAGAAGGTAGACAAAACACATATTATTATAATTATGACAAAATCTAACTATGCACTTAAAGAATTGCAAATGTTAATTTTAATTCTATTCCAACTTTTCCCCTTGAACTTATTCTTATTTCTTCCTGTGGGGTACAACTTTTTGAAATATAAAAAGTAAGCATTCTCTTCTCAGACTGCCTGAAATTATAGATAATGGTTGTTAATAGATGATTTTGGACCAGAAAGATGAGACTTGGTTATACTTTCCAAGATCACTGTAACCTAGTCCATCCCAATTGGACCAGCTTCTTTTTATCCAAAGTACTGGCAGGGATCAATCAAGTCTTTATTTCTTGTGATCCTAATCTCTTCTCAAATCACTTCTTCACTTTTTCTGAGCGTCCTACTTTCACTCTAGATTTGTCTCCACTGTAGGTGTTTGTTATGAATGTCTTTCCTATGTTATACAACCTGGTTTAAGCCTGTTTAAAAAATATTTATTCTGAGTGGAGCATGGTTAGGTTCAACTAAATCTAAAGCTATTGGTCACTTTATTGATTTACTGAAATTACATTTCTTATCAGTCACTAAGACCAATCATTATTTAAAGCAACCATCAAAGGCAGTAAAACTGGATTTATTTGTGACTTATCTTTCTTATCCCCTCATCACTAATCCAGGGATTCACAAAAAATAGAATCTGACTAACTTTAAGGGTTCAGACTCTTAACCATTAAAATCTACAAAAGCTATAGATTTCCCCCCAAAATGTGTCCAGATTTTTACCTTTCTACTGCATAGGCACCTCCTACATGGAGGACTGGACAGTAATAATCTAATTAAGCCATGCCTGATCTCAGTCTCTTTCCCTTTTTACACATCCCACATAACTACTGTTAATTTTTTTTTTTACCAAGTCATTCCTTAGCTCAAAATTTTTCTAATATTTTGAAAACATCCTTGACCTGGCTTTCAAAACCTTCATAAACTAATCTTCTAACTTGACATCCCATTATTCATCCTTAGCACATACCATAATAAGGTCAATGTCATAAACACAGCAGTACCAAATGCATATAGTGTGTGTGCTAGACAATCATAAACAATCCTATGAGGTAGGTATTATATGCTGGTTTTATAATAAACAATCTCAGAGACTGACAAATTGAGTAAACTGTCTAAGCACGTAGCTAAAAAAATGATGAGATTTGGGACTCTTGTTATCTGTTACATCTTTCTACTACATCATGCTGTCTCCCATGTACATAACTCAATTTGCTCTAGTCTTTGCTTTTTTCATGGTTAATATCTCTCCAACTCAGTTTTAATAGTGTTTTACAGACTGCAAAATTCCAAAAGATTCCAGATGTTTTCAAAGAGAACTGATTACTACATTTTCTGGTATACCTACCAGCCAAATTTTTTTTTCACTGAGCTTTATTGTCTGTAGTTTGTCTTATGAAAACAATAATTTTTTCAACTTCAAATATAAAGGTATATTACAATATCAAGTCGATGTTTATTCAAATCACACCAGTCTCCCAACCTCACCAAATTCTTACACTTGAGGGGAGTGCCCTCCACACCTCCTCTTGAGAAACACTGAACCTGAATATGCTCCTCAGGGCAAGAGTCATACTCACTTAGAATGACAATATAAATTCATTCATAAAGCAGATTTATTGGGGCTTGAGTATGCCAAGTCCTAAGTATACAAAAGTTAAAAGGAGGAATAAAAGAGGCTCCCAGTTCTCAATGTCAAGTACTTAAGAGTCGCTGAATAAATGCTTGTTGGACATAGTCAAATCAATTAATGGTTAACATTGTGAGGGATTAGGATCACGTTTGAGAATCTGATCAAAGTTCTGGGAACACTAACTCCCCAGAAAAATTCACAAGCACCCAGAATTTTGTATACGATTTCGGGGTCGGGGGGGGCAAGTGGAGAAGAGGTGGTATGAACTCCTCTGAATTCCAATCACCTACCACCAGATCCACAAACTCCTGGTTAAAAACCTACTAGCAAAACTCGATTCTCTGGGAACAGGAATACTTGCTTAATAATCCTGATTATGCCTGACAGTGCAATGTATACAAAAGTTACTTAAGAAATATTTGCTGATCAATAATTTTCTCATACCCAGACACAAGCAAATCGTTTCTTCCACTACAGAGTCTTTCAGCCAAATGATTTTAAACACGCGAAACCCCCTTTCACTAGTGACATTAATGACCTAACACCAATAATTTGAAATCATTATTTTGCTTTTCACTACACGATCATTCACCAATCCAGGTTTTCTCTTCTCCTTGTTGCCCCTCTACTCCCTCCAAATTCTGGGTTTCCTCCTCCTTTGCATCCCAAAAGCCACGTCCAGAGCCGCACCGCCCCCAGGGAGACGGAAAATAACCGATGCTCCACTCTGCACACACCCTCACAGCAGGGAAGGTGGATCCAGTAATGGCTACAACTTCCAAACCCTTTCCTCACCTCTCGCCTAGAAGTAAAGAGATTTACCTTAAGTGCCAGGAAACCGGTGGCGATCGTACTCACAGAAGTGGGACCAGTTACCAAGAAGCCTCGGGCCTCCCCGTCACCATAGCGACTCCTAAGAGCTAAGCTCACTCTCTCTTCCCGCGATACTTCCCTGCCGGGCGTCACCCGAGCAGGCCCTAGACCCCGCCCCTCAACGAGCTCGCCCTCTCCTTAAGGGGCGTCATTGGACGACTGAGCCTTGCCTTTAGCTGTGGGCGGATCCCCACTCTATTTTTTTTATCTTTTTCAAAATTCTCAGGGTTTCTTAAAAACTATTTTTTATAACAGTGCTATTGCCGTAGGCCCACGGATAACATTGTTTCGCAAACATTGTTTCGCTTTTCTTTTTCACTTAATAGAAAATGTCCCCTGCTGCCTGGGTCCCGCCAGCAGTTCGCGCATGCGCGTAAGCGACCAGAAAATGGCGGCGATAATCGCTGCATTTTTTTCAAATTAGTGGTTCCCAGAAAGCATTGCGCGCATTTGTAACGAATTTCCGTTCGAGTTTGTATTTTAGGCGCCATTTTCGAGTGAAGGACCCGCAGCCGAAACACCGGTAGGAGCGGGGGGGTATGCAACCGTTTCCAACCTTGGTCTGAGTGGACTATCCCGCAGGTAAAATACTTCTTTTCCTGATCAGGTTGTCACACTCTTACTTCCTGTCCCGTCCGCGGGCTCCTGGAAAGTAGAGGCCTTGAGTTGGAGCAGCCTAAGTCTAGGCTGAGGCTGCCGCCGGGAGATTTCTCTCGCTGTCACCCCTCCCCCCTCGGCCGCTCCCCGGCAGTCGAGGCTCCCGCGCGCTTCTCCCGGGCGCCACTTCTCTGAGCTACATAAGCGTTGCTCAGGAGACTGGGGGCCCGAGGGGGGGTGGTTGGGGGGAGCCTCTCAGCCTCGCGGACCTCTTCTCAGAAATCTCGGTCTTGGTCGGACTCTAGCGTGGCCCCCTGCTCGTCTCACTTCCCGCAAGGGACTAACCACCGGGTCTGAGCCCTTAACTGGTGACCTTTCGTAGTTTACTGTCCAACGGGATTCTGCCGCGGACCCCGGAGGGACAGACCCCTGCCACCTCAAGGCGATTGAACCGGAGCCGGCGGTGCCGGCTTCCGATTTGAAAATCGCTAGTGGTCGGACCCGGCCGGGGCAGACCTCAAAGCCCCCGGGCCGTCCGCTTCGCCGAGGGCTAAATGGCGGGGAGAGGAAAGTGGGCGGCTCGCCGCCAGTTGGCTCTTCGCTGCTCTGGGAAGAGGTGATAGATAGCCCCTCAAACGAACTGTTGTCTCTCAGAATCTGTGCGCTTACATCCCTAGCCCAGAGAGCGTGGGAATGTCCGCAAAAGCTAGCGTATGGGAATTGCTTCGTTTAGAAATTACGTTAGAATAGTCTTTCACACTTATACTGTGGGCGGACGGCGGGGGGGCATTAAAAAGTAAAAAGAACCTAAGCAGTTGCTCTATTCTTGCTTGATCCCCAAGCACGTCTAGGTTTTCCCACTTGGCTTAGGACTTAAGAAAACGAATCCCGCCTTCTTGGGACTTCAGTTTTTTGTGCCTTCTTTCTCGAGGACCCGCTGGCGTTGAGCGGGGTTTGACGACGGGGCTTTCGAAAACGGGTGGACGGAGTTTTCCCCGAGTGGGACGGGGTGGGGGGCTGAGCCTGTCTCACCGCGGGGCCGGGGAGGGGGGGACGTACCGGCACGGGCCCGCAGCCCTACTTGCTCCCGGCTCTCCCTCGGCCCCAGCGACCATGCCCCGTAAAGGCACCCAGTCTTCCACCGCCCGGCGCAGAGAGCAAGGGCCGCCGCAGTCCCCGGACGGCGCCAGCAGCGACGCGGAGCCCGAGCCGCCGTCCGGCCGCGCGGGGAGCCTCGCGCCTGCCACAGCAGGTGAGTAGCCCTTCGCGACGCCGCGGGCAAGCGCGGGGGAGACCCGGGTGCAAACGCGCCCAACCCAGGACTGGCTGGTGTTCTTGGGCGCGGACAAGAGGGGCTGCGGGGTTGACATCTGAAGGTCCGGTAGAGCCGCTCAAGAAAGCGATTTGGCGATTTTCACAGATTAGACAATGTGCAGTATCGGTGTAACGGTGCCGGAGGGTATGGGAGCGAGTAAATATCTTCAATTTTGAATTTCTGTTCATTGTCTTCTATTTCCGCGGAAATCGACACGGTCAGCCAGGAACTAGTGGACTGTTTTTCAGACAGAGTCAGCCTGACTGTATGTTATATATAATATGATGAAAAGTTTCTTGACCCTGTGACTTCACTTTCGTGGTCTTAAATTGCTAAGAGAAGATGATAATTTACTGGAAACTACTGTAGCTTTTGTGAGTCCAGGAACTGAATGACATGAAACCCCTATGACAGTGTCTCTAGAGCTCGCGAGTGTCCAAAGTTAAGGTTCCAGGTGCTCACAGATACGGAGAGTTGGATCTAGAGCCTTAGGATTTAACCACCTGTTTAGACAGGGAGCAAGGAATCAAGTGGTTGTGGATTTCCCAGATTTACATGACGACGTAGTATTTCGTCTCCTAAAAGATATATTTCTATAGAATTTTGTGTCTGGTGGCATTTCTTTCAAGAATTTCTTTTTTTATAAAACCAAACCAAACGATTCTCATCCCCTGTGAGTTTAGGATAATACTATATTTGAGTGAAAATTCAGATTCCTAGGTTTCATAAATAACATCTCTCCAGAGATTAGCGGGCAGTAGTCCTCCGAACTAATTGCACTAATGCAGGCTTTTTTCCCCTTGTTTTCCCTTTCCTTTGACTGACTTAGAGACTCCAAGTGAGGAAATAGATAATAGAAGTTTAGAAGAGATTTTGAATAGCATCCCTCCTCCCCCACCTCCAGCAATGACCAATGAAGCTGGAGCTCCTCGTCTTATGATAACTCATATTGTAAACCAGAACTTCAAATCCTATGCTGGGGAAAAAATTCTGGGACCTTTCCATAAGGTATTTGACCTTTTAAAAATAACCGTTGTAAGGTATTGTGTCTTTATTACAAAATGTTTCGATTTTGTAGTTATTGTATTTATCCTGGTTGATTAAAAATACGGTATGTTTTCTATGCTTTTAACAACTGAAATTAGCTTTTGTTGATCTGGTTATCTTTTGGTACCTCTCTTTATAAAGTTTTCCTCACTGAATAGAATTGGTGGGTTTTATGTTTGAAAGGAGTATTTTCTCTTTAACTATAGGAATGAATTTTGTAAAAAGTCTGAGTTAAAATTAGAATATGGTCTTATTTAAAGTGTTGAAGCTTGTAATATAAGAGACATGATATATGAAAACAGTTTTTTTAACTTTTTTTTTCTGTTCTTTTTATGCAGCGCTTTTCCTGTATTATTGGGCCAAATGGCAGTGGCAAATCCAATGTTATTGATTCTATGCTTTTTGTGTTTGGCTATCGAGCACAAAAAATAAGATCTAAAAAACTCTCAGTTCTAATACACAATTCTGATGAACACAAGGATATTCAGAGTTGTACTGTAGAAGTTCATTTTCAAAAGATAATTGATAAGGTAAGGGACTTTGTTTAGTTATTTGCAACTTCGAGTAAGGACAAAGGATTTCAATACGTTGCACATTTTATTATTTTTGGCTTAAATTTGGCTCGTAAAAATTAGTATATGGTTAAAGCAGAACCAATATTTATTTCATTACCTCCATGACCATATTTTCTTTTTGAGAATGGGTGGTAGTGGCTGTTAAAATTAAAATATTAAAATTTTTAGCCAGGGAAATGAATTATAAGTAGCTCATAACTGCTTACCTTTCTGGTGTAAAACATTGAGCAGTTTTAGTATCCCAAGTACCAAGTAAGCATTCTTTTACTATAAATTTTGGATTCAATTTTAAGGTTATGTTTTTATTGCTTTCAGATAAGTTACCTAAACTTGAAAACGTTAACAGTTTGACTAACTTTACCATCTCCCTTATTTCAATTCGCATTAAATTTAATGTTACTAGTAGTCATGTGTATAGGTGACATGAAAGAGCTTTGCTTCAGTTTGAAGTAAACTACCCTTTTAAAACAGGGAAGGGTAAGGTAACATGTTTGTTTTCTAGAAGAGGAGACAATTATAGGTAAAATGTCTATTTAGATTATTCACTTGGCTCTGTTGGTATTGGGATTTTTTTCTCTTCTATTTAATAATTAACTTTGGAAATATGTGGTTCAAAAATGACTGACTGGAACCTAAAAATGACGCCCAAGCATCACCAGTAGAAAACTAATTACGTAATGAAATGAGGATGTGATTTGGCCTCTAGGTCTTGTTTTGGTGTGTGTTTTTTTTTTTTAAATTTTAATATAAACAGCTTTAATTAAATCTACATGGTGGTATATATTTTAATTTTGTTTCTTAGTGCTTTTCTATTGTACAGTTTGGGTTGGAAAGTAGATTGCCAGTAAATCAGATTTGATTCCATTGCTTATTAATTACACTTGATTTGTGTAAATTTTAAAAACCATGATTTCAAAATGACATAGCTTTTAAAGGAAAGCAAGTTTTAATGTTAAAGCAGATTTGCACTTCCATTTTTTAAAATTTGTTTGATTTAAAAAATAGGGGAATGTAGTTGTCAATTCATTGCAATTTTTTTTACCTTCAATTAATGACGTATTCTTCACCCAAAAAAGAAAAAAAAACTAAGCTGTATTATCCCACTAGTGTACCTTCCTTCCTTTTTCCTCAAATCATCTCTTGCAGCTTTTTTTTAATGGACTAGTAATGTAATCTGTCAACGTGGTTTAATAATTTGGGTGAGTTTGTTTTGGATACAGTGGGATTCTTGTGCCCCTTCATCAATTCTTTTCTCAGTCAAATATGTTTTTAGGCTTGAAGGTGGCGTGTTTTTTTTGTTTGGTTGCTTTGACTTTTTGGTTTTTGTGATCTATGAGGAAGGACTCAAAGAACTTGAAAAATTATTTCTAATCTTTGCTAAGATTAATTCTAAGAACTATTGTCAGTTTATGTGCATATCCAGTTGAAGTTCTTAAGCCATAGAATTGGTTTCAGTATGAAGTGAGTGAAATTTGGAGCAAACCTCTGACTTAATACCAACAATTGTTTTCTGGTTTTGTTTTTCCTCAAAACAGGAAGGGGATGATTATGAAGTAGTTCCTAACAGTAACTTTTATGTATCCAGAACGGCCTACAGAGACAATACTTCTGTTTATCACATAAGTGGGAAGAAGAAAACATTTAAGGATGTTGGAAATCTTCTTCGAAGCCATGGAATTGACTTGGACCATAATAGATTTTTAATCTTACAGGTAAATTTATTAAAGATATTAGAGGTTCTCTCATTCTTTTTTTTTCTTTTTTCTTTCTTTTTTTTCTTTTTTTTAAAATAAAGTGTAAGGAATTTTTCCCTATTGGATGAATCCTGTATTTTTGAGGCCTTAAAGTACTGTAGCAGCACATCATGGTTTACATACTACAGTCAAGATGCGAATCATTATTTGCTGCTCTAGAAATTTAAGGAAATTCATTCAGAACTGTAATTTCATCATCATATGCCCATTTTATGTTTGGATGGACTGACATACTTGTTCCGCTCTAGCAGCACGTAAATATTGGCGTAGTAAAATAAATATTAAACACCAATATTATTGTGCTGCTTTAGCGTGACAGGGACATAGCAACTATTTATCATTTCTGTTTGTATTAAGATAACATTTTAAATGAGATTTGTTATCTTTTAATAGTTCTTTTCCTTTACTTTTGTTCTTGTTTGTCATCTCTACTAATATTATATACTTGAAAGAAAAAAACTCTATATACTTGGTGTTTCACAAATTTACCTGAGCACCTGATTTAACTTTTTTTTTTTTAATGCTTAGAATGGTCAATTAAAAGCTTATTCAAGCTCTTTGTTTTGTTTCAAATGGCCTACTTGAACCACTTCTACTGGAAGATCAGATGATATTTCATTCTTAAGTATCACAACTTTTAAAGTCTTTTTAAAGGAGTATAAAATTAAGTACCTGGTGTTAAGCTGATTTTTATTAGAAACCCTGTATTCTTTATCTGAGTAAAGGTATCTTCTACCAGTGTTGCTTGGTAAGAAAAATTCCTTATCTTCTCTGTCTTACCTTTCAAAAAAGTTCTTAGTGTAAAACATGGCTTTGTCAGACATATTAAAATCTCCTTTTGATTTAAGGCTATCTTCTTTTTCTTTGTTCTACCTACAGTCACCAAGGGCATAATAATAAAAGGAAAACTATATTGTGATATAGAAATAGCTGCTAATATTCTTTAGTGCCCTGTACTACTGATTTTAAACTACCTTGGGAATTTTGGTTTGATACTAAAAGTTTGATTAGTATGACTGAGTGTTCCCAGTAAGAAACTTATTAAGTGTTAGCCTCTATCTCCATTTTAGTCTATATTCTTCAGCTGCTTTTTTTTTTTTTTTTTTTTTAAATGTTACTTTTAGACGTACATAGTGTATGTAGAAGGTAAAAAAATATTCTGGGATGACTTATGTTAATATTTTCAGTTCATTTGTAATACTTCTATAACCTAAACTTATTAAACCTAACTTATCCATTTTAGGATGTTGGGAAATCATCAGCAGATATATTTCTAAATAAGATTTGAATTTACATAAATGTGGGATTAAAGCTGTGTGTGTGTGTGTGTTTTAATCAGATTTAACTTCTATGGACTTTTTGTATTCTGGGATTTGATTTGGTTAATTGTGGATTAAAGATGCCCCTTTAGAATACTAAATTTGATAGTGATACCATTTTGCAGGAACCTATCATTGTGTTTATCTTATTTGCTGTTTATTTACTGTCACGCAGTGATAATCAAAGTATTACACCTGTACATAGACTCATAAAAATAGGCTGCGTTTTAACCCTTGAAAGGGTGATTTTTTTCCCTTGATATTGCCTCTCTATACATAATTCAGTTAATAAAGGGAGCTAAATAAAGTAACTTCCCAAAGATGTAAATAAGAGTAGCTTTTAAATTGTAAACTTTATATTAAATATGTGCTTCTTGGGCTTCCCTGGTGGCTCAGTGGTTGGGAGTGCGCCTGCCGATGCAAGCGACACGGGTTCGTGCCCCGGTCCGGGAAGATCCCACATGCCGCGGAACGGCTGGGCGCGTGAGCCATGGCCGCGGAGCCTGTGCTCCGCAACGGCAGAGGCCACAACAGTGAGAGGCCCGCGTACCGCAAAAAAAAAAAAAATATATATATATATATATATATATATATATATATATATATATATATATATATATATATTAAGAAAAAGAAAAAATGTGCTTCTTAAGTGCCCAGGATGCTTAAGCCATTTGTCCTCATAATAATCTCAACCTTTTTATGTCATCTTAACAGTTACGTTATTTAAATCATTTTTAATACCGAGATAAACTTTTCCACGTTAACAAATTGAATTCCATTTGATTAAATTTACAGATGAGAACCTTAGAAACTCACCTGTTAGGAAGAAGAAACAGGGATTGGACTAGATAGAACTAATGATGCCCTATTTAAAAGTTTGAGGGAAAGTGGCAGTGGTTTCTATGGATTTTTATTTAGTTCCTTATCAAAATCTTAGACTCCTGCACTAGAGATTTAAAGCATTTGAAGGTAAGTAAGAATGCAGTTTTCATTACCTTATCTCCCACTAAATAACGTCTTAAATTGGAGACATCAGAATATCATCATCTAAGGCATAAGTGATTACTTTGAATAAAATGCATAGACTGTTTGGCCAGTGGTAGTGATTAACAACCTAAGGTAATTTAAAGCCAGCTAAAGTGAAAACTTATTTTGAAGACTAAAAAGCACTAAAGTTTAGAAGTCCATATGGGTAAACTTTTTTTAAAATTATTTATAATGGTATAGTAGGGTCTTCAAGTAGGCATTTCTAGTATTTGAAGTCATTTAAAATTTCATCGTTGACTATTTGAATGAATTCCTAATGAGTCACTATGCTGAGATGCTATAAATGATACAAAAATTGTAGAATTCCATTTCTTGTCCTTAGAGTCACTTATACACATGCCTTCCAGAAGTGTTAGATTATAATTGGCTGTTATGCTTTTTATGTTTGTACATTTCCCTGTTTATATATACCTTGTTCGGGAGCTGTTGTCCCATTGTTATAACCATCAGTGTAAACAAGTAGGGTTTTGTTAGATCTGTGTAGCATTTCATGGGTAGCTAGTTTTGTCACAGTTTTCAACTTCATATGCTTTTTGTCTTCATATTATAAAATCTAAACTAAAATTTAAAACAAGAACCAAAATTTTTTTCTTATTGTTTAGTAATTTGGAGATTGGATTAACCGAGATCTGAGTTGTTCCCTAGTCATCTTTCCCCTTTTCTTTTCAGTATACTTCTTCTAAGCCTGGCATAACATATAAGCTTATTTGGATTCTGATCTTTTAGCCTATAGAAATAAGTCTGTGCTATATCAAAAGAAATTTAGCTTTATCAATAGTACTTTAGTTATCCAAAAGTGTTTTGTTCAATTGCCTCAACTATATGAAAGAAAATAGGAAACTACCTCTAAGCATCCAAAATAGATATCCAGCAGTCTACCTCCTAAAGCATTGTCCTGTTTATGCACTTAATTTAGACAGATACTAACCTCAGTCATTTGGTTTCTTGCCCTCTGTTAGTTCACAAAGAGCAATTAGAATAAGATTTATCAGAATAAGAGAAAGAACAATAGCTTACATTACAGTGGAAATGGAGAAAATAAAAATATTACCAAGGCAAAATAAAATTTCAAAGCCTAGTAAATCTGGGCCATTTAATTTTGATGCAAACACCCATATTTACCTTAAACTTTCAGTTATTAGGAAAAGAGCTTTCTTATAGCTATATACTATATTTCAGTTTCCTGTGGTTCTTGCTTGCTAAAATTTGGGTTCTGTTTCAGTAAAGATAAAAAAGCATGGTACCTATTCATTCCTCTTAGATTTTTAAGCTGTATTCTTGTAAATTGAGGAACGCTATAAATGAATCACAATACCCTGGTTTGCTGTCCACTTCAATAAGTTATGGATTAGGCCTTGGATGTTATAAATATCCTCTTGAAATATGTTTGCTATTTTTATGTTACTTTAAAAAACCACAGATGGGGCTTCCCTGGTGGTGCAGTGGTTAAGAATCCACCTGCCAATGCAGGGGACATGGGTTCAAGTCCTGGTCCAGGAATATCCCACTTGCCACGGAGCATCTAGGCCCATGTGCCACAACTACTGAGCCTATACTCTAGAGCCTGCGAGCCACAACTACTGAGCCCACATGCCACAACTACTGAAGCCTGCGCGCCTAGAGCCCGTGCTCCACGAGAAGCCCACGCACTGCAACAAAGAGTAGAAGCCAGCACGCAGCAATGAAGACCCAATGCAGCCATAAATAAATAAATAAATAACTTTTTTAAAAAAACCCACAGATGGTATTTCCACAGTTGCTTAGTATCTCTGATATAGTGTGAATATAAATTAAAACATAGGAAGTCACTAGTAAACAACAGTGAAAAAAATTATTTAAAACCTTGTTTAGTATACTTAAGCTATAGAAAATAGAAATAACCATGGGGAGGCCCACAAAACTTTGCCAGCTTCAGATGGTAGCATATTAGCAACTTGAAACTTTTTTTTTGTCTCATCATGCTACCACTAGTTGTGATTTGGAGCTTTGAATGGTAAGGTGACTTTAAATTCAGGTTGATGCTTTAAAATTATTTCTGAAATGTGTTGAAGGTATTGCCCTAAATTAAAATGATATTCTATAATTTCACATGGGATAGGTACATTTTCTGAAATATGAGCAGTCCTCTAAGCAGACTGTCAACCCACAGATTATACAAGAAATGACACAAAATGGAAAAAGAAGGAAGAAAACAAATAGTAGCAGGTAGTAAGGCAGAGGACATCAAGGAACAGAACAACAAGAAAGGTCCCAGGTTGTCTGTCATTGAAATACCACAACAGTCCTAATTGTCACGTGACAGGTAGAAGCCTAAATGTTATAATAACCTGTTGATTCAATGGTGCTAATCTGATAATAACTGGTTTCTTTGTTTTTTTTGTTTTTAATGAATACCATATAATAAAACTGAATGTTATATGGGACTTGAGGTGGGGAACTATGTTGATTCATAAACGTCCTTGTCTTTCACTTGAAAATGTTTTTTTCTACCGGGCAACCTTGTTAAAATGAAAAGAAATCAGAGCTGTATATCCTTCATTTTAATTGGAAAGGGAAGAACAAGTAACCAAAAACAAGCAACCACTATGCTTTACTCAAAGCCAGGCAGTCTCCTAATGGTGGTATTCCATCCCTTTAATAATTTGGTCAGGAAAAGTGTGATGCCTTTAGGAATATTTTTATCATTCTTACACCAAATCATAACTTCAGGTTATCTGAAAAGTGTATACTTAAATAATACCTTATAGTGATTTGACTCAGACATGTAAGTTCTCTTGGCATGGTTTTTCATTTTTCTTAAAATGTGTTCAGATATTCAAATTGAATTAGGTAGAATATTAGACTATCAGGTGTCAGATATTTGGACTGTTAACACTAATACAAAAAAGTTAAACTGACTACCTCCAGATCAGTGATTCTCAGCTGGGGGTAGTTTTGCATCCTCACCCCCAGTATATTTAGCATTGTCTGGAGATAGTTTGGGATGTTACAGCTGGGGGAAGCCTGATGCTGCTGACATCTAGTGGGTAGAGGTCAGAGATGTTATTAAACATGCTGTGATACCCAGCATAGCTCCCCACAACAAAGAGTATTCAGCCCAAAATGTCAGTAATGTTGATAAGCCCTGTCTAGATAACAACTGAGTAAGAAGTCTCTTGGCTTCTTCAGTGGAGAAGTGGAGTCCCTGTTGTAATCTAAAGCTTTGGACACTCTTCCAGGCTTAAATCCTGTCTGAAACTTAAAATTGTTGTGAAAATATTTGGAAAAAAACTGATAATTGAAAGCAGAATAAAACATTTTATATAAATAGCTACATATTTTAAACACTAATATTTAGTGAAAACTAAATCATACATACCCAAGGTTGCAGAGAAATCTAAAAAATAACAGGCTCTTAGGATAACATTTCACTTTGTATTTATAATCATGTCCTGTTGTCAAAGTACAGAAAAGTAATCACCTGTAAAAAATGTTTAAAATTATGCCCTTTAATGAGTAGATTTTTTTTTTTTTAACGCGGAATCTTAGTTCCCTGACCAGGGATCGCACCCAATGCCCCCTGCAGTGGAAGTGCAGAGCCCTAACCACTGGACTGCCAGGGAAGTCCCTAATGAGTAGATTTTTAAATGAGCTGTTTTATCCTTTCTTTTATCTTTAAATTTTTTTACCTTGTATAATTATGTTGAGGATTTTGGTAAATGTGACCCTTTGTCATTAGCAAGTTTTACCCCAGATTTTTAAGGTTCATTCATAAATACATATTGTAGATATTTAAATTGAGAAAGACTATATGCTTTTTTTAATATATAATTTTTTTTAATGTTTTTCAGTCTTTGTTATTTTGCAGAAATAAAGGGGTATTTTTTTTTTTCTATTTGTCCCTTTTCTTCTGTTGTAATAATACAGAGTACAAGCAGGCTACTGGTGTGAAGTAAAGTAGCAGCAATTTGCCTGAGCATTGTTCAGACAAAATTTTCTTCCCCATCAAATTAAATGGCTGCCTGGAAGTCAGCCTTGAAAGTTACTGATTGTGAATTTTTTTCTTCTTTTCTCTTTGTAATTAAACTGCATAAATACAAATATATAATGTTAATCTAAGATTTTATAATTACAGTTCAAAAGTTGTAATAATGATTACAAGCAAAAGTTTTCCAATTTTGTATGTACCAGGATCTTTAGTTTCCAGTCAGTTGGATTTCTTCTATTAATATTATTACCATGAGAAATAGTAATATTTTCTTTTTCATTTAATGGTCTTGTTTTTAGAAAGTTACAGCATTAAGTTTGAGACATTCTTACGAAGCCCAGCGCTTGCTGAGGAACTCATAACACCAGGTTTATAGAGAAACCTTAATGATACTAACCATCTTGGGACAGGATTCCTACTACAGTTTAACCATGAAGGGTCTTTTTGAAAATTCTTTGTTTTAGAATAGGAGCTATAATTCTGTTGTTAATAGTTGAAAATGTTGCCACAATGATTTAATTGTAGATTGTATGAATACTTTGCTGAATTTTGCTTAAAACTCTTGAGTATCAGTGGAGAGAACATTTTTACTTTTATTAAATGTCTTTAAGCTACTGATTTAAATCATTTAGTTTTTCATTACTGTTGGATTTGTTCATTGTTTCTAGTTCTCACTTAAGGTTGATGTAGGTAAACATATGCAATGAGTGTGAAATACTACTTTTTTTAAAGGGTGAAGTTGAACAAATTGCTATGATGAAACCGAAAGGCCAGACTGAACATGATGAGGGTATGCTTGAATATTTAGAAGACATAATTGGTTGTGGACGGCTAAATGAACCTATTAAAGTCTTGTGTCGGAGATTTGAAATATTAAATGAACACAGAGGAGAGAAGGTGAATCTTCTGTAGACTTTAGTTGTACTGTAAACCAGAATGTTTTCTGTATTAACTAATTTTACTGAGCCAGATATTCAAGTTACAGTCATAATTATTCAGGCAAAGCTTAGTGTTTTAGGTTGAATTTTATATTTTTCTTATTGGCATTTCAGAGGAACTTTGTTATTAATGTAGTTTATATGTTTTTTATCTAATGTTGGCATATTTTAAATTCAGATTGCTCAAATACACTTCATATGAACAATCTCTACACTTTTAACTTTTGTAGTTAAACAGAGTTAAGATGGTGGAAAAGGAAAAGGATGCCTTAGAAGGAGAGAAAAACATAGCCATTGAATTTCTTACCTTGGAAAATGAAATATTTAGAAAAAAGAATCATGTTTGTCAATATTACATGTAAGTACCTTAATTTATCAATTTTTGTATTAGTTTCTGGCAGTAAGTCTAAGCCCTTCTCTTTTCCCATATTAGAGAAATGTGAAGACTGAAGTTTAAAAAATTCTAAAAGTTGTTTTATGTGATGAATTCATTAAATTAGGGTTGTTTACCGTAGTATCAAAGTTGACTTTTAAGTATCCTACTTTAAGTTGGGAGGTGGGTTCACAAGTATTACTATGCTTAATAGTTTTACATATACATGCTTTTGAATTCATATAATAGTAGATCTAATTTTGTTTATATGGAGCCTATTTTGTTCCTAATTCTAGCCTTGACCCTGGGTTGGTTTCCCCCTTCCCTGTCAGTAATCCTAGGTAATTGTTAATTGACTGTGATTAAGAATATGATTTTAGTAAAATAGAGAATTTTAGAAATGGTATTTTAAGATCTCTATCTTTTTTTTCCTCTCTAGTTATGATCTGCAGAAACGAATTGCTGAAATGGAGACTCAAAAGGAAAAAATTCATGAAGATACCAAAGAAATTAATGAGAAGAGCAATATACTGTCAAATGAAATGAAAGCTAAGAATAAAGATGTAAAAGATGTAGAGAAGTAATAATCTTTTGGAAAGTACTAAAAGTATTTAGATTATTTAATTACATTTTATTGCATGTATGTGTGTGTCTGTATATAAACTTACTGCCAGCACATACGTGTAATACATTTGCCAGCATATAAAATGGTCTCCTTTTGCAAACAAAAAACTTAATTGACCTACATCTAGTTGATTATGATTATCACAGATTTGAGTGCCCAACACTGGTCTTAAAATAATGCAGGATGCTACCCCCTAGTGGCAGAACATAATAACACAAGACATCATAGCAAACATAAGCATTTAACCTGACAGGTTAGTTGTCTTAAAGTTTTCTCATTACCTTTCTCATATCAATCTTCAATGACACCAATATCCCTTACCTATGCAGTTTTCTTTTTTATTCTTTAAAATGAGTTTTGCTTATTTTTTATGGTCAAATTTTTCTGTACCTAGACATCATAGTCATTATTTCCAATCCAGCTTAGAAGGACAAAATAACTCCTATAGTCACACATTTTAACAGCTCCCTCAAATATGGGTGGAGGAGAGGGTCAGCTTGAAACAGGATCCTACCTTAGAAGAACTTGGATACATTTATAACCAGGCAAGGTATATAAGGTGGCTTACATTTATAACCAGGCAAGGTATATAAGGTGGCTTTAAAATATCGGAATATCCAAAATAGTGACAGAATTTTCTTACTTTGCTAGGAAGCTGAACAAAATTACAAAATTTATTGAGGAGAACAAAGAAAAATTTACAAAACTAGATTTGGAAGATGTTCAAGTTAGGGAAAAATTAAAACATGCTACAAGTAAAGCCAGAAAACTGGAAAAACAACTTCAAAAAGATAAAGAAAAGGTAAGTTATAGGGGGGAAATTCTTAAAATTTCAGGTCTGAATATCACATGCAGTTTTTATTATTTTTCATGAATGTTCTTGCGCCATACTACCTAAGAGAATGGAATGTTACGTGTTTCAGGATTTATTTCAACCTGATTTTTCCCCAAAGGGAAATTCTGTATCCATTGACTTTGAGTTTTAGAGCTTATGTTTCTGATGTACATTGTTGGCAAAATATTTACCAAATCAGCAATTCTATTTTGGTGACAAAGTAATTTTCTTCTTCCTAGAGTGTATGATTTAAAAAGATGTTTTTGGCTACATATCATAGATTTTTTAAAATAGTACCTTTGTCTGCAGAAATCAAGTTAAGAGTATCAGCAGGAGTTTCCCCTTAAAAAGGAGGAAGGGGAAGTTCATAATATACAGCAAGTGGTTGATTAGCTAGACTGAGGTTTGAACAAAAGAAAGATGAGGTTTAGACCAGAATGCCTAACTTGCTAGGAGCCAGACTAATAAATCAATTAATTTGGGGTGTTTCAAACTATATTCATGGTTTAATCCGATATTAATAGATGAGTCACATAAAGCCCCTCCCCTCAAAAAAGTTTTGTACCGGGCTTCCTTGGTGGTGCAGTGGTTGAGAATCCGCCTGCCAATGCAGGGAACATGGGTTCGAGCCCTGGTCCAGGAAGATCCCACATGCCGTGGAGCAACTAAACCCGTGTGCCACAGCTACTGAGCCTGCGCTCTAGAACCCGCGAGCCACAACTACTGAGCCCGCGTGCTGCAACTACTGAAGCCCACGCACCTAGAGCCTGTGCTCTGCAACAAGAGAAGCCACTGCAATGAGAAGCCCACGCACCACAACAAAGAGTAGCCCCCCGATTGCCACAACTAGAGAAAGCCCACGTGCAGCAATGAAGACCCAATGCAGCCAAGAGTAAAATAAAATAATAAATTTATTTTTTTAAAATAGTTTTGTACCATATAATTACATGGTAATTATAAGACAGGCTCTGCTTTACCTTGTAAGCATTTTCTGAATGCATTTGTTCACAGAATACTTTATGCTCAGTACAGTAACACATCTATGTGAGTCAGTGTTTGAGGGACACCATTTTGGGAAATGTTTAATTTCTCTGGTATTAGATAATCAGAATAAACAAAATATCATGGATTTGATAGAAACCCCTGAATTGGGCAGATTAAGCCAAATGTAACTGTAGTAGAGATAATTAGCTTTTAGGCATCAACTGTGGAAAAGTGATTACTACTGGAAGGTATTAATGGAATAAAATATATTAGTCCTGTGTGGTGACTCTGGAAGGGTAAAGTTGGGAAAGATCTTAGGATTTGAGGGAGACTAGGGGTGTATGGGTAATTTGTGGTAAGTTGTAATGTACTTTGAAGGGTACTTTAGGGAATTCCATGTACTCAGACCATATTCACAGGTGAAGAAGGATAATTACAGCCTAAAGTTGGAGCAGAAAGAAGATCTACTGCTCAGCGAGGAAGAAATGTCTTCCATAAGGAGTCAGGAATTCGTAGAATTAGTTTTACCATTAGACTGAGAGAACATAGAAATTGCATCAGATGCTTAAGGAAGTACTTGCTAAAGCTAGCTGCTTCAAACCTAATTACAATGAAAACTGCAAAGATCTAGAAGATCCTGAGAAATGCTTTTAAGTAAGCCAAATATTGATGGTGTTGGATATCCTAAAGGTACATGCTTCTAGTAACTTTAATTTGTTTTATAATGTTAGGTTGAAGAATTTAAAAGTATACCTGCCAAGAGTAAGAATATCATAACTGAGACAACAACTAGAAACAATGCCCTTGAGAAAGAAAAAGAAAAAGAAGAAGAAAAATTAAAGGAAGTTATGGATAGCCTTAAACAGGAAACACAAGGGCTTCAGAAAGAAAAAGAAGTAAGATTTCTTTATTGGTTGGCATATATTTTGGTGGCTTTTTTTTTTTTAATCTTGAAGATTGTTTTTATAGTAATATTAAAAAATGAACTGGTAAAAGAAAAAGTTTGGACTTTTAATATCTACCATTCCTAAAAATGGTCAGCCTAGACTCCCTTTTTTGTTTTTTGCTTTCTCGTTTTAAAAAAAAGTTAACGAAAACTTACAGTGGTAGAAGAAAATACTCATCAAATACTTTGTTTTTTGTGCAGTTCTTCGTTACACATTGACTTCATCATCAAATTTTCTTTTTCATCTTCTCTTAAATTATTTTCTTGGTAATTTATTGGTTACTACCTATAAATGCTTGGGACCACACTAACCATAGATGACATCTCCTTTCTTTGCTTCTGTAGCTCTTCTGTAATAGTTTTAAAACCATGGCTCATGTGTCAGTTCTTGGCTCAAATCCTAGGTCAATCACTTATTATCTCTGAACTTGTTCAGGTTATGTCTCCAAGTTATCTTCCTCAAAATGCGGAAGAAAATATTACCCATCTTGTGAATCTTCGTGAAAATAAAACGTGTGTTTACTTACATAAAGTGCCTAGAAAGTAAGGAATTAATAATTATTAGCTACTACGTTATGTTAGCACTTTACTAAAACAAGAGTGTGAGATTGTCTCATTGATATGTCTTGTCTCCCCAACAAGAGTATAAGCACAGAGTTTAGCTATCTTTGTTTATATTCACCACAACCTTTTAGACAACACTGAGCATGTTAAATAGATATTTAATAGATGACAGTAATAGAGTTGAATTGACTTTCATTACTTAAGTCAGTTACATAAGACCTTTGTTAATTATACCTCCATGAAGTGTTTTGGAGTTTCTTTACAGACTAAATTGATTCTGTTTTGAAATATGTACATGTTCTAATATCATACTATATTACTGGGCCAATGCTTTGTATGTGAAATAAAAGGGTTAGGCTTTCGTAAGGGCTTTTCTTATTCCATTATTCTAATTAGATCCTTTCTATACAGTCAGCTACAGTAGTCCAAAATTTCTACTCACTCATCAAATTATGACTTGTGTTGGGGATTACCTCACCTTACCTCTAAAACTTAAAAAGATTTCCAACATAAATATACTTGAGGAAACTTTCTGCTGAGTAGTCCTTATACTTTACTGTTTTAGGTAAGGTAATGTGGAAAGACCATGGAATCTAGATTTCAGATCCACATTTTTCTCTTTCACCACTCTTTCTTTGTCATTTTAATCTCTAAATTGAGATATTAGATATTAGTATGGTATCTATACCTCGTTAAGCTCTTGTGAAATTAGTTGGGAAAAGACTATATACCATGAACATTCACAACTGGGCAAAAACTGTTAGTCCATTCCACTTGTGAGATTATTTCTGTATATTGTGCTTGTAGAATCTATTAAGTTAAATTCAAATTGTATGGTTTCCATTTCAGTTTAGGTTTGAAAACACATATTTCGGATTTAATGGGGTCTATCACATTTTAACAGAGTCGAGAGAAAGAACTTATGGATTTCAGCAAATCAGTAAATGAAGCACGTTCAAAGATGGATGTAGCCCAATCAGAACTTGATATCTATCTCAGTCGTCATAATACCGCAGTGTCTCAATTAAGTAAGGCCAATGAAGCTCTAATGGCAGCTTCTGAGACTCTCAAAGAAAGGAAAGCTGCAATTGGAGATATAGAGGCAAAACTCCCTCAAACTGAACATGAACTAAAGGAGGTAAATCTTTTCTTCTGTATTTCATCGGAACATTGTTTATGAACCCTACTTTAATTTATTTTTATATTTACATACATATTTTTTTTAATCAACATCTTTTTTAAAAAATTTATTTTATTTTTGGCTGTGCGGAGTCTTCGTTGCTGTGCACAGGCCTTCTCTAGTTGCAGTGAGTGTGGGCCCCTCTTTGTTGCGGTGCGTGGGCTTCTCATCGCAGTGGCTTCTCTTGTTGTGGAGCATGGGCTCTTGGTGCGTAGGCTTCAGTAGTTGTGGCACACGGGCTTAGTTGCTCCGTGACGTGGGATCTTCCCTGACCAGGGCTCGAACCCGTGTCCCCTGCATTAGCAGGCAGATCCTTAACCACTGTGCCACCAGGGAAGTCCTGATCTCAACATCTTAAGTGACTGGTACATAGATATTTTTGTTGTTATTGTTTGGTGTAATCTTTCCCAAAAGAATGGGGTTAATATTTCAGTATTCTATCTGATACGAATCGAGACTATCAAGAAGCTGCGTTCTCCCTTCAAGTGTCAAACAGCAAATAATATCACTGCCGCCACCGTTATTTCCCAAGGTAAAAATTTAAACAAAAGAAAGTTTTTTGTTTCCCTAAATCTAAGTGTAGACAACTTCGTCAATGGTAAAGGAAAATCACAAATAAGTGTAAGTGTGTGTGTGAACAAATATGCAAGTCAACTATCTTAGTGTATTTTTTTCTGTTTTTGAATTTATGAATGTATTTTCTTTGTTGGGACTGCAAGTTGTTAAACTAATCAAGACATCTGGCTTATTAGCTCATCCATGTTCTCTGCTATCCTTGAGTGAATTAGACATATAAGCAATTTCATAACTTTAACCTCCAAAGAAAGCATCATTAGGCAAGATGGCAATAGAAAATGCTGCTTGGAGAGAAATTACACTGAAAATGAAGTCTTTTTCATTTTAGTAAATGCACACCGCTTGGTCATCAGAGAACTTCATGGCCGTGTAGAATTTAAATGTAAACTTAAGTTATATTCAGTGACTACTTCTATCCTCCTCGTGATTCAGTTTATTTTTGGAGAAATTACATCTGTAACTTGAGCTTTTATCAATACTTTAAACCAGTATGACTGGTAATACATGTAATAATTTAAAGCCAGGAAGTGAAGGAGAATAGAATGTCAGTTAGAAAAATGGCTGCTCTAACTTGGAGATTGAGAAACTGAGAATTAGGCTTTTTGTGTACATGTGTGTGGTTCCTCTTGTTGGCAGCCTGACGTTTTTGTTTAGCAATAGTACTGTTCACTCATCACGCTCTCCTTCATTTCAGAGCTATGCTTTTTTTGTTCTTTGTTTTCCTTTATTTAATTAGATATAATAATATATGCTATATAATACTATATAATAAATCTCCTTTTATTTAAAAAGCAAGGCACAGTGTAATGATAGCCCTGCCCCGTCACCCATGACTAGAGTCCTGTATTGAGGTCTGTTTTTGATTAGTGTAAGAATATAAGAATTAGGACACATTTATGTGTAACTGTGTGGTGCCAAACTGATTTCCACAACCCTAACTCTTCTAGCTCTAGCAGTCAGTGCACTGCTCCTAGGTCTATATTGTGTTTATATTCCTTATTATTGACCCAAATTATTTATGCCCCCTTTAAAACAGAAAACCCATCCATATTTTTCAAAATCAAACCAACGGTTGCAATGTGACAGCTTAGTCCTGGTTCAAGTGTTGATTTTTGGCCTTTCCTTCTTTTATTAGGTATTACAACTAATTCTATACTGTGATAGGGTGTAACCTTCTGGGATTCATTTTCTTTCTTTTCACCTTTAGAAAGAAAAACAACTTCAAAAACTTACACAAGAAGAAATAAATTTCAAAAGTTTTGTTCGTGATCTTTTCCAAAAAGTTGAAGAAGCAAAGAGTTCCTTAGCAATGAATCGAAGTAGGGGGAAAGTCCTTGATGCAATAATTCAAGAAAAAAAATCTGGCAGAATTCCAGGAATATATGGAAGATTGGTAAAGTAAATTTATTTGTAAATGACTATACATTTTTCTCAGAAATTATAATTTTCTTACCTTGACTTAACTGTATATTAAGTGTCTCTGTACATAAAATAACATTTACTTTTTGTTTCTTTTAAAGGACATTCATTTTTAAACATTTTGCTCTTATACTCAGGCATGATAAAATTCTTTGTGGTATGGATTTGTTCATGTTACAGATAATTCTGGGGTTTTTAAAAATTTTTTATAATTATAGTCATTTTAAGAAAGTGATCCAACTCTAGTGATAAACTTAACAAACTCCTTTTTCTTTTTTAAAAAAAATAAGAACTTGATAAATTATATTCTGGGTTTTATACCATTATACTAAAGGTTGCGGCTAGAGTTTAGGAAAATCAACAAGGGATGATGTCAAAACCCAAGGCTAGGGATAGTGGGTACCTGAAGCCTGAGCTCCTGAGCCTGAAGAAGGAAGGGAGCTGTGGCCAGCTAGAAGGTGGCTGGAAGAAAATGGGGATAGCTAATTTATTAATAGACTGAGAAGCAGATTTACATAATCTTAAATGGCTTTCAATAATTCAGTTTTATTATTCTATAAGTCATTTTGCTTATAATACTTTTAGATTTCAAGTCTTCACATTATACGTTTTCATTTACATGCAGTGAAAACAGTTCTCTCATTTTGTGCTCATTAAAAATTCAAACTGTATATCCATAAGGTTTTTTTTTTAAGGTAGATTAAAAATTCTAGTAGTTATTGCCTTTGCAGAAGAGAAAGGTTGAATGTGAGGAACACTTAAATTTTTCATTGTGTACCCTTTTTGTACTGTTTAAAACCATATGTAGGTATAGTTCAGTTAAACGCAACTTGAAAAATCTATATGAAATACTAATAAAATGATCCTGTGCCTAATTCCTTGCTGATTATGTGTTGATTTCCCCCCCTTCTCTCAATTATTAGGGGGACTTAGGAGCAATTGATGAAAAATATGATATTGCTATTTCATCCTGTTGTCATGCATTAGACTACATTGTTGTTGATTCTATTGATACGGCCCAAGAATGTGTAAACTTCCTTAAAAGACAAAATATTGGAGTTGCAACCTTTATAGGTTTGGATAAGGTGGGTATTCATAATCTACCTGTAATTTAGTTTTTAAGTGCCAAGTGTTTTTTGACTTTGAATCCTAGCTTTTTTTTTCATAGTTATTTAAGTGAACACCTGATAGGTTTTTGGTTTGGTTTGGTTTTTTGCGGTACGTGGGCCCCTCACCGCCGCAGCCTCTCCTGCTGCGGAGCACAGGCTCCGGATGCGCAGGCCCAGCGGCCATGGCCCACAGGCCCAGCCACTCCGCGGCATGCGGGATCCTCCTAGACCGGGGCACGAACCCGCGTCCCCTACATCGGCAGGCGGACCCTCAACCACTGCGCCACCAGGGAAGCCCCACCTGATAGGTTTCGAGGATTATATTAGGCTCTGGGGTTACATGGTTGTGAAGAAAAATCCTCTACTGCCTCCCTTAAAGGAATATACATTCCAGTGTTACAGTGACTGGTAGTTTGCATTTCTAACTTCCATCATCAATAACTACTTTTAAAAAAAAGAAAAGAAACACTTACTGAGATGCAATTCACAATCATAACATTCATTATTTTAAAATATGTAGTTCAGCAGGTTTTTTAGTACATGCACATGGTCTGGATTGTTCAATCATGACCACTGTCTAATTCCACAATATTTTCATCACCCCAAAAGAGGAACCCCATACTCATTAGGAGTCACTACCCCTATTCTCCCACCCCTCCATCCCCCTGCAACCTTTCATCTACTTTTTGTCTCTAGATTTACATATTCTGGACATTTTGTATAAATGAAATCATATAATATGTAGCCTTTTGCGTATGGCTTCTTTAACTTACTTTTCAAAGGTCATCCATGTTGAGACTTCCCTGGTGGTCCAGTGGTTAAGAATTCACACTTCCACTGTGGGGTGTAGGGTCAATCCCTGGTCAGGGAACTAAGATCCTGCATGCCATGTGGTGTGGCCAAAAATAAATAAATAAGTTCCTTCTCTTCGCTTTGCAGGGGGTGGGGCTCATACATGTGTATCAGCACTTCATTCCTTTTTACTGCCAAATGATATTCCATTATATGATGTAGCGCAGTTTGTTTATTCATCAATTGATGGACATTTGGGTTGTTTCCATGTTTTGGCTATTATGGTTAATGCTGCCACGAACATTCATGTACACAGGTTTTTGTACGACATCTTTTCATGTGCTTATTTATTGGCCATTTGTTTATCTTTGGAGAAAAATCTTCACATTCTTTGCCCATTTGTTAATTGGTTTGTCTTACTGTTGAATTGTAAGAATTCTTTATATATTCTGGATACAAGTCTCTTGTCAGGTATGTAATTTGCAAATGTTTTCTCCTATTCTGTGAGCTCTTTTCACATTCTTGATGGTGTCCTCTGAAGCAAAAAATTTACATAGAAGTCCAGTTTATTTATTTTTAGTTCCTTGTATTTTGGGTGTCATATCTAAGAAACTACTGTGTAATCCAATGGCAGGGTGATTTACCTCTGTTTTCTAAGAGTTTTACGGCTTTAGGTTTTAAATTTAGTTTTTTAATCCTTATTAAGTTAATTTTATAATGTGGTGTAAAGTAGGGGTCCAACTCTACTCTTTTGGATATCGGGTTGTTCCAGCACCATTTGTATTCTTTCCCTGTTGAATTTTCTTGGCACCCTCATCAAAAATCAACCGATCATAAATGTAAGGGTTTATTTCTGGACTCTTCATTTATCTATATATCTGTCCTTAAACTGATACCACATTGTCTTGATTACAGCTTTGTAGTAAACTTTAAAATAAGGAGTCCTTTCATTTTGTTCTTTAATATCAAGAGTGTCCTGGGGTTTTTGTTTTATTTTTAGTCTATTGTAAATGGAATTTTCTTAATCTCATTTTCAGATTATTCATTGCTAGTGTATAGAAATACAGTTAATTTCTGCACATTGATCTTGTATTCTGCAACTTTGCTGAATTCATGTTAGTTCTAATAGTTTCTTAATGTATGGATTCCTCTGGATTTTAATACATATAAGATCATGTCATCTGTGAATAGAGTTAGTTACAATAACTTCTTTTTTAAAATAACAGTAAAGTAATACTTAATTATGTAGATAACTCAGAACTTTGTATACATGTCCTTATGTTTAATACATGTGTATTACTTCTACAAATGATACCTAACAGAAATGATATCTTTATATAATATATTATTTTTCTTTTTTATGTTTAGATGGCAGTGTGGGCAAAGAAAATGACCAAAATTCAAACTCCTGAAAATACTTATCGATTATTTGATTTAGTAAAAGTAAAAGATGAGGAAATTCGCCAAGCTTTTTACTTTGCCTTACGGGATACATTAGTAGCTGACAACTTAGATCAAGCCACAAGAGTAGCATATCAAAAAGATAGAAGATGGAGAGTGGTAACATTACAGGGGCAAATCATAGAACAGTCAGGTAATGTTTTTTCTCTGCCATTGAGTTTATTTAATCTTGTTGGGGGAGACAGCTAAGTCTGACTTCTCTCCTCTGTTCCCCAGGGACAATGACTGGTGGTGGAAGCAAAGTAATGAAAGGAAGGATGGGTTCATCAGTTGTTGTTGAAATCTCAGAAGAAGAGGTCAGCATGTACAGAATTATAGTCAAGACATTCTTGTTAAAGCAGCTTTACTGATATGTAACATACTGTAAAATTCTGCTATTTTAAATGTACTGTAATCAAATTTTCAATTAACATTGAATTTTCTCTAAATGACTAGTATATAAGCTGTGGGATTTTATATGAAACCTGTTAAAGTTCTAAAAGTATGTTAATTTAAAAATATATGCTCAACATATATATCTTTCTCTGTTGTGACATTTGGATCATATCATAATTTATTTAACCATTTACTTACTGTTTGACATTTAATTTGTTTCTTCACATAGTTTCTAATATATTATATAATTATCTTTTCTATTTTGACATAATTTTTTAAGTTGTAAATATAGCTAAGACTTCTGATACATGTTTCCAAATTTTATTTCAAAATATTTTATATGTCCAGAAGTATAAGAGAATGTCAAAATGTTCAGGAAAAACTGCTCTGTTCCATTATCACCCTCGGGACACTATACTTTTTTCTTCCTTAAAAATATGTACTTGGATGTCCTGGATACCTAACTTTTTCTAAAGAGTTGTGGCTTGATTTTTTTTTTCATATTTTGAAATAGTTTATATTTTTCCACTTAAATATTTGCATATTATACCTTCATTGTAATAGTAGTTGACTATACAACACTTAAAATTGTCTTTTCGTCTGATTCTATGATGCAGAAATTAGTTGACCATCTCCTAAGCTTTAGGTTTTGGAATTGGAACTGGGTTGTTTGGTTTGTTTCTAGTCTTTAAGATCAGAAATTTGGGTTTTCTTCATTCATAAGTTGCTGTTAATCTGAAATGACTCTTGGAATAAACTTATTTCACTGGCATTCTCCTTTGTAGGTAAATGAAATGGAATCACAGTTGCAGAGAGACTCTCAAAAAGCAGTGCAAATTCAGGAACAGAAAGTACAACTGGAAGAAGCAGTAGTTAAGTTAAGGCATAGTGAACGAGAAATGAGGAATACACTAGAAAAGTTTACTGCAAGCATCCAGGTACTTTTTAAATCAATATTAGCTGAAACTATTGGAATTCAACAGCAATTTGGCAGAAGCATTTTGCTGTTTGCTTATAATTTTAAAATATAAGGGGGGAGGAGGAGGCTGGGTCTCTAGGTGTAAGGTGCATCTGTTGATTTTGTTTCCCTGAGTACTAATGGATAAACGCCCTGTCACAGTGTTGCTCCAGCCACAGCTATTTCTGGTTTCCATTTGTACTCCATAGAAATGTGTCTTCCCTTAGCAACTATGTGACCCTTTATTTCATTCTTATCTCAAAGTGGAATGTTTTAATTATGAAAAAGCAATACATGCCCAGTCTCTATTAAGAAACAAAATCAGAAAACAGTTTTTAGAAAATACCCAAAAGATTATCACCTTAAGTTTTTATGTATGTCCTTTAACTTTTAGTGTGTCTAGTTTGCATGTATGTGTTTATGTATATGGTAGATATTGATATACATATTAAATTTGCATTTGGATTTTTAATGAGTCTTATTAACTTTTCTTCACTTATTAATTACGGTTTTCTTTCAAAGCCAATGTGCATTTACTTTGTGTGCAGTTGTATTGGCGTATTTTGTTTGTATCATGATTTGATAAATATTTTTCTGTGTTGACTATGTACACTGCTGTTTTAAATATCCTTGTTAGGCAGACCTTAACACACTCATCCAATTATTTCCTTAGGTTAGAATTCTAAAACTGTAATTATTACCCAGTATGTGTACAGAGTTTTAAGCCTTTGTTGCATAATGCCAAATTGTTCTCAAAAAGACGGTTCTAATTCATTTACTAATAGTAGCATATGCAAATAATTTTTCCAAGTCTTTGAACACTAGGTACTCTTCAGTTTGCTTTAAGTTTGCTACTCTGATGTAAATACTAAAAAATAGCATTTTAACTTATCTTCATGAGTGTATACATTTCATGCGTTTTGTTGGCCATTTTCGATTTTTATATTAATCGTGTTTTCTGCCCTTTCTTGTTAGTTTTTGTCTTTTTCTTAAAGATTTTAAGTACCTTTTTTAAAAAATTCAGAATGTTTAAAGCAAATGTTATTGTTAGTAAGTTTAAAATACTAACAGTTTTGAATGTTAAAACATTTCTGTAGCGTTTATCAGAGCAAGAAGAATATTTAAATGTCCAAGTTAAGGAACTTGAAGCTAATGTACTTGCTACAGCCCCTGACCAAAAAAAGCAGAAATTGCTAGAAGAAAATGTTACTGCTTTCAAGACAGGTATGTTTAAGGATATACACTTTCTTTCCCCGTGTGGTCAAAAACAGGTTTGTAATATTTGGAATGTTTAAGATAGCAGTTTGTAGAATAAAAAGTAGCAGATTTCAGGGCTTCCCTGGTGGCACAGTGGTTGAGAGTCCATCCGCCTGCCGATGCAGGGGACACGGGTTCATACCCCGGTCCGGGAAGATCCCACATGCCGCGGAGCAGCTGGGCCCGTGAGCCATGGCTGCTGAGCCTGTGCATCTGGAGCCTGTGCTCCGCAACGGGAGAGGCCACAACAGTGAGAGGCCCGCGTACTGGGGGAAAAAAAAAAGGTAGCAGATTTCATATATTACAGACAAGTGACCACTCTGTTTTATTGTTTTTATTTTTATTTCTCAGAAGGTTATAAAGTACTATTAAGTATTTCATTTGACAGATAAGAAAACTGAGGCACAGAATGGTTTATATAATTTTCCCAAGGTCACACAGCAGCATATGGTGGTGGTATAGGAATTCAGGAACAAGGCAGTCTGATTCTGATACCCATGCTTTTAATTTTGTGTACTTTGGCCCAGTCTTCCTAAGGACCCTTCAAGATAGTAGTTATTTTATTTGTTTGAGAGCTTAGATGAAAACACATTTTTCCTTCCAGAACTTTTTCTTCTTGTATATAAACATATAAGTATTCTACCAAAATCTTTCAGCAAGAAAGGGAATTAGTTCATAGGCTCATAGTCAGAATTGACTTTGACACTAAAATCCTCTGATCATGCACTTGAGCAACCCTGCTTCTATTTCCATGTTGGCTTCAATTAAACATAGGTAGATGTGCATCTTATTGCACGAGGAGGTAATGGTGAGTTACACAGTATCTTAGGGACACCAGCAAACACAGTGAGCCTTCATCATGTCCTCAAGAAAGACACTTGTTACAGTCTGGTTCATGAGCAAAGGAAGGCAAATACTGATAGTTCATCCAAAAGAACTAGATGGACTGGAATTGGAGCAGTTATCCAAATGTTCAAAAAATGAGGTCAAGTTTTCTTCCTAAAGAAAAAGAGGTAAAAAGATGGTAAGCAGACAGATGTCCACTGGGCACATTGAATATTAATATATAGCTGTATTAATTTTTTTATTTTTGTGGTCATATTTACCTACATTTTTAATATTGAGGCATTCACTCAGCATCTGCTACTGGCCAAGCTTTGTTTTAGGTGCTGTTGATCAAGCAGTGAACAAAATAAAGTCCCTCTTTTCAAGGAACTCACACTTAAGAGATGGGGAAGATAATAAATACATTGCATACTGTATCAGGTGGTGCTAGGTGATAAAAGTAAAACCAGAAAACAGGATGGGATGGGGATTCAGACAGACACAGTGGTTAGACAGGCCACCGCTAGAGATACTTGAGCAGATGAGTGGACATGTGGATATTTGGGAGAAGAGCATTTCAGGAAGAATGTAGAGGAGTAAGTAGAGGCCCCTGGGGCAGGAAGGAGTATGCCAGAAGTTTCTAGGAACACTAGGAAGCCAGAGTGGCTAGAGTTAAAACGATGGAAGAATCCAGATAATGTAGAGCCTTATAAGCCTTGTCTCCATGTGAAATTAAAAGCCATTGGAAAGTCATATACAGGGAAGTGATATAATCTGACAGGACTTTTTTTTCCTTGCATTTATTTTGGGTATATATTTTGTCCTTGGAGACACAGGGACTTCACGCTACCCCTCCTTCCCCAGAATACCTACAATATTTGTTATGATTGCTTTTATAGAACCTAATGGTCAATTAAAACAAAAAATGTGTATCTTTGTCATTTATGGCAGCACTTTCACAGAGAGACTACAGGAATCTGTATTCTTGTTTGAAAGGGAATCCTTGACTTTATTAGGAGCCCCATATATATTTCCTCTCTTGGAAACACTGGCTATTAGTAGTAGTATCTAATATGAGAGCCCATTTCTGCAAGCATCTTTAAGATTAAATATTTCATTTTATATTAATTTAGATTTTAAAAATCTCTGGCTGTTGTGTAGAGAATAGAGTAAGTTGAGCAAGGTGGTATAAAATAGTGACTTCAAAATTATAGACTATCTGATGTTAGTTTTCCCCTCCTAATAGACATGCTACTACAGATAGGGGAAAGTTTTTTTTTTTTTTTGCAGTACATGGGCCTCTCACTGTTGTGGCCTCTCCCATTGCGGAGCGCAGGCTCCGGACGCGCAGGCTCAGCGGCCATGGCTCACAGGCCCAGCCGCTCCACGGCATGTGGGATCTTCCCGGACCGGGGCACGAACCCGTATCCCCTGCATCGGCAGGCGGACTCTCAACACTGCGCAACCAGGGAAGCCCAGGGAAAAGAATTTTTTAATGCATGTTAGGTACTTGAAAATAAGAAAGAAGATGTTCTGAAGGGTGGAACCCTTCCCAGTTGCATACCTGGCCTATCCCCCAGTATAAGTCATGATGCCAGACCCTACAGCAGCTGGTACTCTACGCCACAAGGGAGCTAAGCATACAGACAGCTTAATGGAACTTAAACTACAGAGAACATTGCCACTTTGAGCAAAACAATTCCTTCAATAAATACAGTATCTTAGTATCCTTAGGGGGAAAAGGGGATTCAGAAGACCAAAAAAGGGCAGGATTTTGTTTTGCTTTGTTTCTTTAGAAAGCTAAGTGGTGGGCTTCCCTGGTGGCGCAGTGGTTGAGAATCCGCCTGCCGATGCAGGGGATACGGGTTCGTGCCCCGGTCCGGGAAGATCCCACATGCCGCGGAGCGGCTGGGCCTGTGAGCCATGGCCGCTGAGCCTGTGCGTCCAGAGCCTGTGCTCTGCAACGGGAGAGGCCACAACGGTGAGAGGCCCGCGTACCACAAAAAAAATAATAATAAAAAAATAAAAAGCTAAGTGGTGATCTCAGAAATATAAAGAATAGAGGTTGGAGTTAAACTCAGTAGATGAGTTTGAAAGATCAGACTAAAGAATTCTCTGATAATGTAGGACAAAAAGATGAATACTAAGTTGTGAGATTTGGAGAATATTGAAATTCCACTCTACCTAACAGGAGAGAAGAGACAATCTAGAGGAACAACAGTTAAGTCTTTATCTAATCTTTTCCTCTTAGCACATCCTACCTCCTTTCCCCTATGCTAAATGTATTGATAACACACCTCCCATAGGAGCTTTATGGGAGTCTCCTTCTATAAGTTGGCTCCGTTTCTGCTTACTTTTCTAGACATAGATATTGAAAGCTTGAACTCCTTATACCTTTTTGCCACCTTTCATCCTTCTTATATTGTATAGTGATTAGGATTCAAATATGGAGAACAGAATCCACTCTGGTTCGTACAGATATGATTTGGGGGGTGTGTGTGTGAGTCATCTCTCAAATTGGGAAGATGAGGGACTTCCCTGGTGGCTCAGGGCTAGGACTCCACTCTCCCAGTGCAGGGGGCCTGGGTTCGATCCCTGGTCAGGGAACTAGATCCCACATGCTACAACTAAGAGTTCGCATACTGTAACTAAAGACCTGGCACAGCCAAATAAATAAATAAGTACCAAATTGGGAAGATGACACTACAACTGCCAACAACAGAAGCACATTGTACCTACTATAATCTACACCATCAAAGTTAATGCCATTGCCTGTCAGTATTCACAAAGCTTTTGACAGGACACCAGAGCCTCTAACACCACCAAGAAAATTCAGACTTTTCCATGACTGCCAGCAGAAACATGCTCAATTCATCAGTTTTGCCATCCAAATTGTGTGAATTTTTTTTTTTTTTTTTGATTGAATGGACTTACTTATGTCTGAACCCTATGTACAAGGGACTCTAGGAAGTGTCACAACATTCTGGGCCACAGAGAAGAGTGCCACTTCATCCTATACCCCCGACTTTTTTTTTGTTATAACATGGAGGAGAACTCTAGGTTAGCAGAATAAAACAACCACAATTTTCTTCACCCCGGGCAGTAGTCAGGCACATAGTCTATCTAAGGGTAAAAATCATTATGAGACCAATAGTCAAGAAAGTACCCTAAAAACTTTTGAAAAGAAATTCAGGGCATGAAGCCAGAAAGAGATAAGTGGGTTATGTTCACAGCTGAGCCAGAGAGTTTAACCGTGTGTTGTTATATAACACCATTTGTTTTGACATAGGGCATTCCGGTTTTGTGTTTTGGGGTTTTTTTTTTTTTTTTTTTTTTTTTTTTTTGAGGTACTTTTCCTTAAATGTCTAAAATTTCTTGGGCATGCATCAGGTTAAGTCATATTGACTGAAGAGATTTACATCTAACAAGTGATGCTCATTAGCTTAGAAACACAAATTAATTTCACTTTTTTTTTTTCCAGAGTATAACAATGTGGCTGAGAGAGCTGGTAAAGTAGAAGCTGAGGTTAAAAGGTTACACAATATTATCATAGAAATCAATAACCATAAACTCAAGGCCCAACAAGACAAACTTGATAAAATAAACAAACAATTAGATGAATGTGCTTCTGCTATTACTAAAGCCCAAGTGGCAATCAAGACTGCTGACAGGTAGAGTATGCATACCACCCTGTCTTCCTCTTCCCTACATCCCATTAATATTTAATGTCCATTAAATGTTACTGTTACTTATTAAGCCCTTCTGACATGTTGTTACCTAATAGGAGTTTAATAGGTGGACATCTATAATAAACATCATATGACTAGTTTTTAAAAACAAACGGGTATGCTTTGGCTAAATGTGGTTATGTAATTCCCAAGTTGTGAGGACATAGAAGTCAGAGTTTCATTTCTCTGGCTTAAAGGAGTAGAGAAGTCAGAGTTTGATTTCTCTGGCTTAAAGGAGTAGAGGGTGATTCATTGAAATAGGTCTAGGTTTTAGGAGAATAAGAAGGTTGAGATTTCTTAGCAAAATTATTCTAATAACTTAAATTTTTAATTAGATTATTCCATTGTCCCAAAAAGTTTTTAATACGTTCATAACATAGATGTTTTTAAGTTAATTTTCAGAGTATTAAAATATTTCTAAAATAATTAAAGCTAAGTATGTATAAAAATGTTGAAATGTAAACAGCTTTTTTTTTTAGTCTTAAAATTATAACATTAGTCACATATTGATTATCTGGTTATTCTGTTATTACAGTGTCTTTTGTTCGAAGATAAGGTGCTAATAAGCCATATGTTTTGCCTAAACACAGTTATCAGTCAAAATAGAAGTAACTTTATTAAGGGAAAAAATAGTCCTGTGTGTGTGTGTTGTCATGTGTCCAGTTTCCTCCCCACTCCACCCTGTCAAAAGCACTTGTTTGCCCTGACTTGAACCAGGGTGTATTTATTTAGTTGATGGTATAGCTTCATGGGTGTAAAGATTTAAGAATCTCCAATCTGACAAGAAAATGACAAGAATATAATAATCCAATGGACAATTTTGCTTCATAGTTTTAAGTCTAAAAGCTTATATAAGGAAGTTTTATTAATTTATACTGAGAGTTTAATAAAATATACAATATCCCACAAGTGTATGTATAAACAAACCAATTCAAGGATTTTAGTAAATCATAAATTTTAAAATCTATGATAGAAAAAAATGTTACGTTAATGTCATGAAAAGTTCTTTGGTGGGTTTTCAGAGGCAGAATAACAAATCACACATTACCACATTTTTAATATATGATTTTGCTTGTTTAGAAATCTTAAAAAAGCACAAGACTCTGTCTTTCGCACGGAGAAAGAAATAAAAGATACTGAAAAAGAAGTAGATGACTTAAGAGCAGAGCTAAAAAGTCTTGAAGACAAAGCAGCAGAGGTCGTAAAGAATACAAATGCTGCAGAGGTAAGACATGGAGAGGGGAGAGGATGGTATTTCAAGCAATTAAGATTTATAGATATCAATACCTTGCCTAGTAAGCACTCAGTAAGTTAAACTTATATTAACTTTCATCTGTACAATAAAAATGAGTACTGTATTGTAACTTTTCTGTAAATAAAAACATTTTCATTTCAAGTGGAAGGGGCGTGGGGAGAGATAGCTCGCTTCTTTATCTTTGTAATGTGAAAATCCCTGTTCTGTTTGAGAAGATCATATCTGTAGCATTTCTTCTTGGTTTTTAGGAGTCCTTACCAGAAATCCAGAAAGAACATCGTAACCTACTTCAACAACTAAAAGTAATTCAGGAAAATGAACATGCTCTTCAAAAAGATGCACTTAGTATTAAGTTGAAACTTGAACAAGTAGATGGTCATATTGGTGAACATAATTCTAAAATAAAATACTGGCAAAAAGAGGTGAGAATTGTTATGGATAGTTAAATGTAACTTTAAGATATCCCTTATGAAAAAAGGTTAGGGTTTTTGTGTTTTTGAGGTATGTTGTGATTCTTAATTTCATGGTGTATAATCAGTTTTCAGGTTTATAGGGGACAAAATGAACAGTTATATAGGAGTTATCATATACAGAAAAGTATGCATAATGGTCAGAATTAGTCAACATTTTCACCCCAGGGCTGATAATGGAGATTTAACAAATGGCTACATGAACACCTGGAACACTACAACTATTTTTCTTGAAGTCCATTGAAAAATAGTTGATACACAAATTAGTTACCACTCCTTAGTATATGTCATTTTGATAGGCAGTTTGTCATATCAATTTGTGAGGTTTAACAATGAATTATAATACTATGCCTTTTCTAACACTGATCTAACTTAAACTTTTAGATTTCAAAAATATCATTGCATCCCATAGAAGATAATCCTGTTGAAGAGATTCCACTTCTAAGCCCAGAAGATCTTGAAGCAATCAAGAACCCAGATTCTATAACAAATCAAATTGCACTTTTGGAAGCCCAGTGTCATGAAATGAAACCAAACCTTGGTGCCATTGCAGAGTATAAAAAGAAGGTACAAATAAACTGTGTAATAGTCAGGAAGTCTCTAGACCTTAGCCTAAATAGTGGCCTTTATTTTATATAATTAGCAGTGTTATTTCTCATCTCAAATGTATAACTGAATTGATGTTTTTCTCATTCTTTTCATAGGAAGAATTATATTTACAACGGGTAGCAGAATTGGACAAAATTACTTATGAAAGAGATAATTTTAGACAGGCATATGAAGATCTTCGGAAACAAAGGCTTAATGAATTCATGGCAGGTTTTTATATAATAACAAATAAATTAAAGGAAAATTACCAAATGCTTACTTTGGGAGGTGATGCTGAGCTGGAGCTTGTAGACAGCTTGGATCCTTTCTCTGAAGGAATCATGTTCAGGTTTGTTAATTATGCTATATACTGAGTTTCAGATTCTTCTGTTATATCTCTCTACATATTCTCCAAACTCAGTATTTTTTTAGGGGTGGGATGTGAAGGTTAGATGTACAGCTTGTTTTATTTCATAAATACTAGTTTGCCTAGATATTAGTTTACAGCATAAATTCTAGGCAAACAGTAAATACTTGATTCTACAGAATATTTGTCTAGTTCATCTTTTAATTTTCGAGCCATTTCAATCTAACATGGATTTTAAAATTGCACAGCAATAAGTGCATTGGAAACGGGGAAAATACCAAGAATTACTTACTGGCTTGCTGTTTAAATCTTAAATTTTTGTCAGGTATTCCTATGTGTTCATCCTCCAGTAACATGTTTATAAAAGAACCCCTCAGAAGTTTATATTTGTGAAAAGGAAATTATAGAGATTCCCGAGGAAGATGGTAGAAGCCAGTTATGGGAAACAAATCACGAAGTCTTAATTTAGCTTTGCAAGCAATTTGACTAATGAGATTTTCTTAATTATTTCAGTGTCCGACCACCTAAGAAAAGTTGGAAGAAGATCTTCAACCTTTCAGGAGGAGAGAAAACACTTAGTTCATTGGCTTTAGTATTTGCTCTTCACCACTACAAACCGACTCCCCTGTACTTCATGGATGAGATTGATGCAGCCCTTGATTTCAAAAATGTTTCTATTGTTGCATTTTATATATATGTAAGTAATCATTTAGAGCTTTTCATTCTGAAAATTTTATGGGTTCCTTAAACATTACAGATGAAATTCTTTGACTTAGTTGAGCTTTTTTCCTGTTCTGTAATCCCACATTCCATGGTATTAAAGGAGACCAACCACATCCTTTATTTGAGCCAAATAGTTCCATTTTGGAAAAGTGAAATATAAATGGATAATGTAAATTAGTCGCAGAAACACAGCTAGAAATTTTTTTTCTATATCTTTTTTCTACTAGAAGAATTCTAGGCAACCATCCTTCCAAATACTTGAATTCTTCTCAAACCCAAATACTGTTTCATGAATTATCCATTTTGTCATTCTTCATGTTAATTATCAATGTCATGGTGAATTTTCTGTCAAATATTTCAGGGAAGTAAAGCTTAGATGTTTATTATATGATTTATATATTTACAATATATGTATAATTATTCTAATTTATTCTTTCTTTCTCTTTAGGAACAAACAAAAAATGCCCAGTTCATAATAATTTCTCTTCGAAATAATATGTTTGAGATTTCAGATAGACTTATTGGAATTTACAAGACATACAATATAACAAAAAGTGTTGCAGTAAACCCAAAAGAAATTGCATCTAAAGGACTTTGCTAAACTTGTTTATACTGAAGATTTCTCAGATTGAATCACCACAGATTCAGCGCACTGTATTTACTGACTTTCTATTTGTAAAGGGTTATAAATTATATAAAATATAATTCTTAAACTGGATCATGTAACTAGTTTCTATTTTATGCTGTTACTTAAGAGACATGTTACAAGTCTAATAAAATATTCTTTATACCTGCTTCTAGGAGACTGTAAGAAACTGACAACTTTGTAAGCAGCAGACTATGGAGAAAATAAGATGCCTGGGGGGGTCAGGTGACTTACCCTTAGCCCCAAACTGCTACCTGCAGAGTTAAAAGTATGTTACTCTATGAACAGTACAGTTCTAAACTAGATCATGTTACCAAGACACAGCATACTCTCATGGACCTTTGACCTACGCTGGAGAAGCCTATCAACTGCTACTATAGCAAAATTTTTAAGGTATTCCACTTAGTAATTTAGATAGTCACTATCACCCAAATACTAGGAACATTTTTTTTAAGCCATCATTCTGAATTATAAGGATGAGAATTTAAATATTCTTTTCTAAAACTTGGTATGCTTGACTGTTTAAAACACTTGCAAAAGGGTCAGCAAATATGTCTGAAATAACTTGGATATCTCATTAGTTGAAAAGGAAAAATGCCCACTTCAGAAAAAGAATAAAGTGTATAAGGACTAATTTCCTTAGTATAAATGGCAGTTAAGATGGAGTGCTGTTTGCCCATCGAGTTGTCAAGGGTTTTTTGTTGTTGTGTTACACTGTATTAGCCCAAGAATATTATAATGCTACTGGAAGTAAGCCAGCTACCACTTGGTTTTCAGAAGAAATTTTGGTATTGAATCAAAAGCCTGCCCTAGCTATTCAGTTTCTAGAATATTGATCCTGAGGAATTAAAAATTACCATGTTGTTCAGTGCAAGTATTGTTTAGGTACTAAAACCCAACAAAGACAGTCTGTATCATAATATAACCATTAAAGTGTAAATACATTAGCATGGACTTAAATAAAGCAAGATCTATAACTCAAGTATGGTCATTTGTTTTAAATCAAGATTATACAAGCGAAAAGTAACTAGAAAAAAGTATCAACATAATCAAGGGCTTTTTCATTGGTGAGAACAGAGGTGAATGGAATTTAATATTTTTATATTTTAATAATGTAGTAGTAAAGCTTAGTACTTTTTAAAATTTATTTTATTTTAATCCATTTATTTAATTTTTGGCTGCATTGGGTCTTTGCTGCTGCACGTGGGTTTTCTCTAGTTGCTGGGAGTGGGGGCTACTCTTTGTTGTGGTGCACAGGCTTCTTGTTGCGGAGTACGGGCTTTAGGCATATGGGCAGTAATTGTGGCACACGGGCTCTAGAGCGCAGGCTTAGTAGCTGTGGTGCACAGGCTTAGTTGCTCCGCAGGATGTGGGATCTTCCTGGACCAGGGCTTGAACCCGTGTCCCCTGCATTGGCAGGCGGATTCTTAACCACTGCGCCACCAGGGAAGCCCAGTACTAACTTTTAAAGAGTTAAAGTAGATAATGCCTGTAGCCCATATGAAAATTCAAAAGCAACCACTCCTGAGTTTGACTGCCCTATTAAGCCACTCAATGCTTATATCAAAATGAGTTTATTAAAATATATACTTTTGTTATACATAAAAACTTAGAAATATTTCAGGATTACACTTTAAATTTTACAATCGCATCCTCCTGATAAAAATACAAAAAGAAGAGCATGTATAAGACTCAGTTATTTGTATATTTGACTGTATTCATGCACACTACATAAAATTTATCCAACAGTAAAGTTCTACTAAAAACTGGCAAGTTACAAAAAATATTAAGGTCAAACAAAATGCTTCCATTTTAACTGTGATTCATAGACATATATTAGAAACCCTAATTTACTTTTAAAATCTTGGCTTAAATCCTTTAAACGTAGCCCAACAGATGAACTCTGAAAAGAATACATGGAGTCTCTCATATACTAGATATATCGCCTTGGGCAATTTACTTTTGTGTCTGTTTCCTAATCTACAAAAAGTGAGGATTAATACACACTTGAGAAATATGAGATTACATTTTTGACACAATACCTAAACATTTCAGTGCTTACTAATATATGTATTCCAAAAAGTATGTGGCATTTTTGTGTTGTAACTATTACTTTAATCAAGTCGATGCAACTTCAGTCTAAAGTTAGTTGGTAAGCTGAATATATACCTCCTCCACCTCCAGATGTTCTTTGCCCACACAACAGTTAGTCGTGCTATTCTGATTGATATTTTGATGCTGATCATAAATTGACAATACAGCCAGCCATCTTAGTGTTCAGACTTGTTCTCAGTAGATAAGACACTAAGGAGTATTTTAGAACTAGTGCCCTGAGTACAGTCACAGCTCTAGGACCTAATCTGACCTGGAAAATCTGTGAACTAAGTAAGGCTCCTAAATACGTGATCCAAGAGCTACAGCCAACTTGGAATTTCTGGAAAGTGAGTGAGCTTGTACTTAGGGTTACAAGGACAAAAGGGCTAACAGTCCTACCACAAGCACCACGGTTCAGTCCGTTAATAAAAAGGAAACCAAATCAAAGGGATTTGACTTAATAACTAAGTAGGCTCCCTTTATAACACAATTCAAGAAAATAAGATTGAATTATTGGTACTTTGGCATTAGCATAAGAGAAAGTTCAACAAAATTTAAGACAATTTTAGACAACAGTTAACAAATACAACAGTTAACAGTTCAAATATGATGAGGGTGGGATATATCAATAATATTCCATTCTAGTAACATGTTTTAGAGTTTTTAGCCAATAACTGATTTGACTGACATGACTAAGACTACACAAAAGTTAAATACAATCCTAAAATAAATTTACACAAACCATAGAAATAAGTACTAGAGAATGTTACTGTTTGGTCCCTAACGGCACTTTAGATTTCCCAAAGCAATAGTTTTATTAGGAGTGAATGCTGATATAAACATTTTAGAGCTCTTAAATCACATTAATGTGTGTGGATGAGGTACATTTGATCAAACACATCTTTAAGCAATCCACTCTGAGACTTTGCTACTTGAATTTAAAACCTCTTCTCACCATCCTTATTTGTCCATTCGAAGGTGTCAAGCTTATACCTTTCGGGATTTTGCCATCTTTTAATTAAAAGCTACGTATACACAAAGAACTGCAGAGCCAACCACTGCAGTATATAATGCTAAAAGATAATATTGGTACAAGAATATTTAAATATCAGTGATATTAAGTCAACCTCTCAAACCAATAAAAATGGGATAATACTCAAAATCAATTATTAGATTTTGTTCTGGCTTTCAGAAAACGAGACATTCTGTCTCATTTCTAACTTTTGATGACACATTTTCTATTCAACAGAAGCATGAAAGGGATTATTTATATTTGTTGCAACTCTAATAAACTTTAGCTTGCTATTTTATTTATCCATGCTACCCCTATTGCTCCATTTAGCAATGGTCATTAGTCTCTGCTGTACAGAATAAGCCTACTTAATTCAGATTTGAATTTTCAACAAATTATTTTCCACATGAATTCCTTCAGTAAATATAAAGTGTGACATACTGTATTCTTTAAATCATGCACATTCTTATATACACTTTGGTAAACAGATAGAGAGGCTTCAGAAAAATATACTGAAGTGATTTCATTTAAAAAGGTCATTATGTGTTGGTTAAAAAAGAGGATCAGCGTCAGCATCACTGAAATTAGTGTAACTATAACAATGTTTAGAATCTTAAAAAATTCAACTTCTTTTTCCTCCTTATCAGGCCAGGAACATGGCATCCTTTTTGAAGAAATTTTCATTTCAGGAATAAGAAGTTTCTTAATTTGTCCAATTTCTGTTCTGCTCCATTCTTCTTTCAGTACTTGGCTCACTCGAGGATAAATTTCAACAGGTTGGACCTCAGGGAGTGGTCTTTGTTTCAAGACCTGCACACGTTTACGGACATCATCAACTTTTTCAAGAAATTTAAGTGGAGGCTCTTCTTGTAAAGATGTTGTCAGTGTCACTAATTCAAGCTGCTGCTCTCTTATTTCTTTCATTCTTTCAATTTGTGGAGTATATTCTAGATTAATCAGATTGCCAACATCAAAAAGAGCCGTTAGGAAAATTTTTTTTTTCTGTTCTAATGTATCACTAAGCTCCTTAAAATACTGGAGAACCACTTCCTTATCACCTTGGACCATTTTCTCTGAATGAGATTTTTGTTCTTCCAGCTTTTCAATAAGATGAGTAAGATCTGTCCAGTGTGTGTCAGTTAACTGTTCAAGGAGTTTTTCAGGCGTGTCCTTTTCTTTCATATAGGCACTCTGAAGGTCATCTATAGGATGACCATGATGTTGACCTATGGTAAGGCAATGACCACAAACTAATTTTTTATCCAGGAGACAGTAAACATTTAACGGCTGCCTGTAATGTTCAGGGCAGGTGACAATATCTGGATGGTCTTCTTGCTGGTACTTTTCAATAATAGCCCTTAACGCAAAATTAACAGGTAAAGATTCAATACCAGTAGGAGCAATTTCAATAATACTTCTGCAGTTAGGGCACTTGAGTGGAATGCGTAAAGGTCTCCATATATAAAAGTTACCAGATGCCTGTAGAACATTTTCCAAGCAATTTCTACAAAATGTATGAGAGCATGGTAGTACACGAGGATCTTCAAAAATACTGTAACAAATGGGACATGTTAACTCATCCTCAAAATTGTGCATTTCCTGTCAAGAGAAAAAAGTATTAATTCTACATATAACAAAGACACATGCACATAGTATGTAACGTTTTAGGTGTTAACCTCCAAATTGTTAATATACTGTACTTGTCATTTAAAAGAGTAAGATTTTTAAAATTAGCTTTCTATATAATGCAATTCCTAACACTGAATAATTGGTGTGTGTGTGTGTGTGCGTGTGTGTGTGTGTGCGTGTGTGTGTGTGTGCGTGTGTGTGTGTTAACGCGTACCTCTCACTGTTGTGGCCTCTCCCGTTGCGGAGCACAGGCTCCGGACGCGCAGGCTCAGCGGCCACGGCTCACGGGCCCAGCCGCTCCGCCTCCCAGACCGGGGCACGAACCCATGTCCCCTGCATCGGCAGGCGGACTCCCAACCACTGCACCACCAGGGAAGCCCCTAACTGTACTTTTAAGAAACAAAAACCTCTTCAGACTTTTTATAGCTCTTATGTGCCTCATCTTCACCATCTGCAAAACCAAACTCATTCATTCTTCAAGTCTCAACCTGAGTCCCACCTCCTCCCCCAGATTAGGTCCCCTAATCTCACTGAACACTGCACTTCTACTTTATAGCAAGCACTTAGATGGATTTTATTTAAAAGAATTTTGTCGGAATTCCTGCAGGTCCAGTGGTTAGGACTCAGCACTTTCACTACCGGGGCCTGGGTTCGATGCCTGGTCAGGGAACTAAGATCCCACAAGCTGCGTAGCACAGTAAAAAAAATAAAGAATTTTGTAACATTTTTCAATACATTAGAATATAAGCCTGCAGTAAGGGCAGGAATTGTGTCTAAGCACAGAAGTTTGACACACAGTAGGCGTTCAATGTTGGTTGAATAAACACTGCCCCTTAAGAGACCAATGTTAATAAGATGCCAGACCTTAGTTTTTGGGGGTTTTTTTCTTTTTTTTTTTAAATAGCAAAATCTCTGCTTAGGAAAAGCTTTTATCAAGAGTCCATCAGAAAATAGAAAATACTCCATTCAGACAATATTAAGAACCGTAATGAGCCAAGATGTGAGACTAATAAGCCTGAACTGTGAGGAATTCCAGGAACAAAAGTAACTGGACAACAGAAGATGACATTCACTGCAGATAAATTTAAGTGCCTACATGTTGGGAAGCCTTTATGACTACCCTTTACCTATAGAGAGCTCTGAAATAGAAAAACCACCCAAGAAAAACAAACGTTTCTCAGTTTATTTCAGTGATGTCAGAATTCATAATGAAGGAATAAACAGAATAGCACTTTGCAAAGGAATAAAATTTAAGCATTGGACATATATTCAATTTAGATTTAATATTAGAGTTATTTAATGTAAGTACCAAAAATCAACCCTAAAACAGAACCCAACCTTTCCCTCCAAAGTCCTATATTTGTCAAAAAGTTAGAAATCATTTTCCCTGGGAACTCATTTAAGGACCCCAAAGCTCAACTTTCTTTAGAATGAAGATATTCAATAACAATATTGTAAAGAAAATATCACCTCTTAAACTTACATACAGTGGAAGCAAATATCCTGGTCTCAAAAGTTACTTCCATAGCACATAAAATTTTTAACTAAATTTAATCAGAAACGTGTAGATAACTTGACGATACAGAAATAAAATCTAAGACTACCCTCTTCTAGCTGATTTATGAAAAACTGATTTTAGGCAGCAAATTTGTAAGTCAGAACTGGCTAACAGAAGTAAGCCTGGTTGAAAATAACTGTAAGGCCAGGAACTTTCTAACTGGTTGCTGCCTGAGAAACAGAAGATAAAGGTGGCTATCATGCTTAGGGGCTAGTTCTTACAGAAACTAGTATGAAATTTTATGCATCAGAAATTTTCCATAACCAGCCTAGACTCCTGAGGGGGAATAAAGGAGCAAAAAATTTTTCCTATGAATATTTTCTAGTATGAACATCTTGGATTTAGCTATGCTGTGTGTATGTAATAACACTGGAAACTAGAAGACAATGAAGCAGTTCTTCAATATTCTCGGGAAAATATGGCTTCCAACCTAAAATACCCAGACAAATAAATTTTGAAGGTAGTCTAAAGATAGTTTAACACATGAGGTCTCAAAACTGAACCACCCATCACTCACCCTTTCTAAAGAAGCTGCTGCAGGAAGAAAAGAAAAACCATAATTCTCACCAGGATAATTATGAAATGAAGTCCTGGATAACTGTGCAGCAAGCCTAGAGAAATAGTAGCCTGGAGGAAGACAGAAATCCAGAAGGAATGCCTTTAAGTAAATAAATAGAACTGACAGAATATTTCACGTGTCTGAACATATTGAGAGGTGATGAGAAAACTAAATTTAGGGAAAAGTGATGGAATCATGAAAAGAGGAAATACTACAGCACATTATATAGCGCAATTGTCCTATTAGTTATAATATTTTAAATATTAAATATTGATTTTACCAAAAAGCATGACTGTTAAGGATTGACTGTGTCTCCCCAAACTCGTAAGTTGAAATTGTAACCCTTAATGTGATGGTATTAATGAGGTAGAGCCTTTGGGAGGTAATTAGGTCATCAGAGTTAGAGCCCTCATGAATGAGATTAGGCCCTTATAGGAAGAGATACAGGGCTTGCTGCCTCTCTTTCTCTGCTCTCGGCCATGTGAAAACACAGCAGTAAGATGGCATTCTGCAAAGCAGGAAGAGAGCTTTCGCCAGAACCCAACTTTGCCAGCAACCTGATCCTGGACTTCCCAGCCTCCAAAACTCAAAAAAATAAATGACTGTTGTTTAACCACCTAGTCTATGGTATTTTTGTTTTGTTATAACAGCCCAAACCAAGAAATTGACAAAATTATGTTGGGAGGAGGGAATAAGGGAAGGAAACAAAGTTTAAGGACTTATCTTAATCTTCTCTTATAAGAAGTCAATACATGCCTAAAAGTGAAAAATCAAGAAATCACATTAAAAGCAAATTATTTATGAATAGAGAAGCAATACCAAAAGAAATATTTAAATGAAGTGACTGCTTCTGGAGAGCAGGAATCAAGAGTGGGGAGAGTGGGCTTCCCTGGTGGCACAGTGGTTGAGAGTCCGCCTGCCGATGCAGGGGATGCAGGTTCGTGCCCCGGTTTGGGAGGATCCCACATGCCACGGAGCGGCTGGGCCCGTGGGCCATGGCCTCTGAGCCTGCGCGTCCGGAGCCTGTGCTCTGCAATGGGAGAGGCCACAACAGTGAGAGGCCCGCATACCGCAAAAAAAAAAAAAAAGTGGGGAGAGTGAGGGCAGGAGGCTGCTGTTTTTCATTATAAGCCTAAGTTCTGTTTTACTTTCAACTGTTAACATACAATTTAAAATATTAAAATTTTAAATAAAGAAATAAAGACAATCCCACATGCATCCAGGAAGAAAAGTAAGATACCCAAAAAAAGAAAACAAAAAACATAATGGTCTCAGAATTCTCTGGGAGACTATAATTTCCAAAGATGGCCACAACAATTAACTCCCACATGTTCTGTGATGTGACTTTGCTAGTATTCTCCTATTAAGAGATGAAATCTATTCTCCCCTCAAAAAGATCTGGGCTTGGGGCTTCCCTGGTGGTCCAGTGGTTAAGAATCCGCCTTCCAGTGCACAGGAGGCGGATTTGATCCCTGGTCAGGGAACTAAGATCCCACATGCTGCGGGGTAACTAAGCCCGGGTGCTCTGGAGCCTGCACCACAACTAGAGAGAAGCCCACATGCCGCAACGAAGATCCTGCGTGCTGCAACTAAGACCCCATGCAGCCAAATAAATAAATAGTTAAATAAATTTTAAAAAGATCTGGACAGGACATGTGACTGCTCTGACCAATATGATACAGTACAAGTGACACTATGACAGTTCTGGGTATAGCCCTTAGCTAGCCTAGCAGATTGCTGCCTCTTTGCTATGTGAAAAGTTTAGGCTACTCTGCTGATGAGAGAGGCCAAAAGGAGAAGCAATGAGGTGCCAGACATGTGAGTGAAAAAGCCATCTTGGACATGCAGCCATCCAAACCATCAGACGTTTGTTACACAGCAATAGATAACCAGAACATCTCCAAAGCAACTAGGAATGCTAAAAGACATGTAGAAATCAACATCCACAAGGATCTGGAAGGAAAAGGATATGACCTAAAAATCCTCTTCCCAGCCAAGATATAATTTATCCATGTGAAATAATAAAAATACTCTTTAGCAAAATCTACAGGGTTAAAAAAAAAGTTCTATAGGGCAGAGCTGAAGCCATATACTTTCATTAACAAACAAAAGAAGTAGTATAAAAAGGATTTATCTAAAAAAAGAGAGAGAAAAGAAAATGAACCTAGGAAAAGCAGGAAACAATTCTAATGCATGAAGAAAACCATGAATTAGAATACAGAAAATTGTTAGAGTTGATAAGCCCAAGAGCTGGCTTTTTAAATAAACAAGCCAGGGGCTACAGTGGGTATTGGAGAGTTATTGTTTAATGAGTGCAGTTTCACTTTGGAAACGTGAAAAAGTTCTGAAGATAGATGGTGATGGTTGCACAACAATGTGGAATGTACTTAATGTCACTGACTACACACTTAAAAATGGTTAAAATGGTAAATTTTATGTATGTTTCAAAACAATGAAAAAACTTTAAAAATGTTTAAGTGTCTTGCCTATTAACCAGTCTTTCCCGTCAAATTAATTTTAGAATTGATTTATAATTTATTATATATATAATATATATAATATATAATAATATATAATTTATAATTTATAAATCTATAATTTTAAAAAACAAAAAAATTACATTAAAATAACCCACGTAAAATGTTATTTTCCTCCAGTGGGTACTAAAAGCCCAAGTACAAATTGATAACTTAGTTCAAGATTTCCTGCTTCCCTTTTAAAAGTCACCAAGAAATATGAACATAAAAAAGAAATCTTTTCGGAAATAAATCTGAAGCTAAATCATCTACATATAAATTATTTCACAAATTTCTTGTGCTTAAGTGTCAAAAACAAACACATTACTGAATTTCTAAACTTTTTATGCAGTCTTTCTTCAGAGGGCTGATTTCCTATGGAGCCTCTATAATGTCTAACCAGCATATTATGGATGGTCAGCACTGATAGCAGATGATGGAGAACTGGGCAGTACCAAAAATATCATTACCCATTCTCCTGTGTAAACTATTTTTAAAGTTTTAATTCCCTAATGCATTATTGCCTTTCATCTCTAAACATGAATGGTTATAAAACATTCATTACATTTTACACCCTCTGAAGAGAACTTTGCCACATTATAGTTAGATGACTTGCTCTAGGACTTAGAGTGAGTCAGCTATAAGTCTGGGAAAATTCAAGAGGTACCACTTCCCAGGCTGGGTCTCACATCTTTGTGGCCCTAACTGATAAAAAGCACATTTTATGCAATTCAAGACTTACTTTAGAAATACTACATTTGTGCCATCTATAAATATGGGGCAAGATTTTAAAAATACTTTTGTACATATAAATGTACAAAAATAATGAAGGATCACCTAACTCTTTCAAAAATAATCCTGCGGTCAGATCTGATTTTAACTCTGCCCATTTACACTGTTTTCCTGCATTTTAACATCAACCTGTTTCCCCAAACTAAAAAAGAAACTATTAATGCAATTTAACCAGGAACTGATACAAGCAGCTAATTTTTCCTTTGCTTTTTAAAAATATTTTTGAAAGTGAAAAATACATATATATTTGGTGGGAAAAATTCAGCAATGTTTGCTGAAAAGAAATGTTAAAACTAACATCACTGGACTTCCATGGTGTCGCAGAGGTTGAGAATCCGCCTGCCAATGCAGGGGACACGGGTTCGAGCTCTGGTCCAGGAAGATTCCACATGCCGTGGAGCAACTAAGCCCGTGAGCCACAACTACTGAGCCTGAGCTCTAGAGCCTGCGAGCCACAACTACTGAGCCTGCATGGCATAACTACTGAAGCCCGCCCACCTAGAGCCCGTGATCCACAACAAGAGGAGCCACCACAGTGAGAAGCCCACACACTGCAACGAAGAGTAGCCCCTGCTCGACCCAACTAGAGAAAAGCCCGCACGCAGCAATGAAGACCCAGTGCAGCCAAAAATAAATAAATAAATTTATTAAAAAAAAAAAAAAAAAACTAACATCACCTAAAACCAAAATTTCATCTTGCCAGAATAAACTATGGTACCTTACTTTAAAGGATAGCTACTTGGTCATTAAAATAGAATGCAGATCAATATGAAAATACATGGTAAAAAGGTATCCAGATAACTTAATAAATTCAACTTGCAGATCTGTATATGTTAAATATGTGTGTCTGTATTAAGATGCACACATCCTTGTAAGATTTCTAGAGGGGTAAACAAGAGTTAACAGTGACTAACTTTAAGATATAGGTCAGATAAGGGATTTGTTTATTTTCACTTTATGATCCTTCTATATGGTTTGAATTTTATACACCACCAACATACACACCTTTTTTCAAAAGATTTAAAACTTTCCCCTTACATTTTAAATCATACACCCAGTAAAAATTTACTGAAAATTTCTTTGGTATTTACTTAATGTCCCAGAACTTACCACTGTGTTGACCTTCTGGTTTGGAGACTGAATATGTATCTTCAACGTTTTCAGATTCTTTTATTTTTACTCTAAAATAAAAATAACTTTATCTTAATGTTCTAGACTTATATTCTCAAAACGTATGTTAAGTACGATATCATAGGGAATGGTGGTAATTTCACTTTGACGTTTACCTTCCCTAGCCGTCACTGCGTTTTTTTAAAAGTAGCGACAAATATCAACAGCTGTGGTGCAGCAGGAGAGGTATCACCTGTACCTTGAAAATCTCAAGTCTGTGACCAAATAAATTGCCACAAAGGACCTCTTTTCATAGCGTCAAGTATCTTATGAGCTCTTGAAAATATTTGCCAACAATCGTGATGACAGAACAAACATTCACGGTCATTTTAGACTGCTGAAAGTTAACTGGAAGACAAGAAGCACCCATGAGAGTGAAATATTTTGCCAGCTTAAAATTATAAATCCTGATTTAGGTTATACCAATTAGTACATCTGTTCATCTCTCAACTCTGCCATTTAAATGTTGAGAGACCCTGGCTCAGTCTTACCTAGTACCTCTCAGAACTGACGTTTCACATCTGTAAAATAGGCATAACTACACCTACGCGGTTAAGTCCAGTGAGAACGCCTACCAGAGAAGGGGCTCGAAACAGCAGTGCCCTTGCCCTTGCCCTTCCCGAAGGTTTACGACAAATCCTCCTGGGCCTCTCTCCCGACGCGCCTCGGCGCCCTCCTTTCCGAGACGCCGCGAGGCCGCCCAGCTCGGCGGAGTCCAGCTCCTCTCCGCCTCCCCACCACAGAGGGCCTTCTCCCTCACGGAAATGCAGTTCCTTATTGGCGGGAGGAAAACGAGGTCCCCCAAACTCTCCACCTGGGATAAGAGGGACCCAAGACGCGGGACCCAAGCCAGCCCTCTCCATCACCAAGCCCCAAACACATGCAGTACACCAGCCTGCGCTACAGGGAAAGAAAAGGTACCCAGAGCCGCCTTCTCGGACCGAAGAGAACCTCCTTATAAACTCACCGTGGGGACGGGAAAACCAGGCAACTCCACCAGCAGAAACAGAGCTCCACAGCCGACGGGCTGACGCTGAGAGCTGCTCGGATTCCCGCCCTCCCTCCTCCGTCCTGAGGGCCTTCGGGTTCCCAGATGAGGCGGGGCTTGAGAGCCTCAAGACGCAGGCGCAGTCTCCCGGCAACCTTCAACTGCGTAGCATCAGCCAATAGGAAGAGCGCGGGGCAGCTGTTCGAAAGTAAACCGCCGACCTCTGCGGCCGAGGTGTGGGCGTGAACTCTAGGACTTGGCACGAGGCCCGCGGCGAGCTTTCTGTGCTTGCGCACTAGGCGCGGGCTGCAGCTCCGGAGCTCCAGAGGCGCGCCGTAGGGGACGCTTCAGTGTGCGGGGGCGCTTCTGGCGGCCGTGACCCTAGCCTGGAGTCCCTCTTGGGGCCGCGGGATGGCGTCCCGGGAAAGGCGGGGCCTGGCGGAGGCAGACGATAATTACAAAAGGGATTCATAGAACTTTTTTTTTTTTTTTAACCCGGAGCCAAGCCGGCACGTCCTGATTCTAGACTTTAAAGCGCAGCATCTTGCATTGTGACTTAGGTTCCCTGAGGCTTCCTGAGCGCACACGCACCCCAGTGGGCAAGTGCCGTCCTCCCCTAAGCCCGGGTTTCCGTTTGTTTACGGCATCTGGAGACATAAACCCAGCAGAGTAATTGGTTCAGCATAGGAGAAGAGGGCTTCTGATTATTGAGAATTCTCTTGTACTTAAGGAGACCTATCTCTGTGGGCTCTTGGGACCTTAGGACTCATTTAGGACTATCTCCTTCTGTCTCTCCCTATTCTTCCTCCCATCTCTACCCCCTCTTTCCATGTTATGAAATTATTGCCTGGCAATGACTATTGCAAAGAAGTCCTGACTTCCAGTTCAATTTCTCCTCCAAGTCCCTATTTCACCTTCTTAACCCTTAGAATTAGAAAGCAAACAGTTCAGTTGTCCCTTCTCAGTTTCTTTTTCTTCAGAAACTTTATCCAGCTGTATGGCAAGACATTCATCACAGCTTCCCTCTCTAAAATGTAGTTAGAAATCATTTACAGCTGTGCTAAATAAAGCTATGAGCCTCTGTATACTGTGTATTGCCAGTACTTTCAGGTCTTAGTTTCTTATATAGTAAATTACAGAAAAATATTAAACAGAATAAAAGTAATATCAGTGAGTCCTGAGTCAATCTCAGATGTCTTCACCAGTTCAGCTGCTGAAGAGTTTGCTTATGATGTGTGGATTCCAGTGATATCCAAGATATCCACTGTTACACGGTGGCATATATCCATTTAGATTTTATTATGCACATAGGTTTTCTATTTAAACATTGTAGTCATCCTGATAAAGTTTTTTAACTTGCTGTTTAAACAATATGTTGTGAATCTTTCCATAGCAATAAATGCAGTATACTTCTATAAAAATATTCTTTTTTAAAAAAGTATAAGACAGATGTTAACAATGGACTTTGAGTGATTATGATGTGTCCATGTAGATGCATCACTTGTAACAAAGGTATCACTCTAGTGGAGGATGTTGATAATGTGGGAGACTATGCATGGGGAGTAGGGCAGGAAATAAATGGGAAATCTCTGTACCTTCCCCTCAATTTTGCTGTGAACCTAAAATTTCTCTAAAAATAAGATAAAGTCTTAATTTTTTTTAATTTTAAGTGTAATTGCCTATAGAATGCATGAATATTCCTGAATAATGCTTTGAGCTGTATTTTTTCCCACCTGTGTTTTCCCCTCTGCACTTCCTTACCTAAAGAGTTATGTATGTAGCAAGAAAGCAGAAGTACCTTTCACTAAACAACTGGCATTTGTTTTCCAAAAAGCCTCAATCCCCTCAATCCATTGAGATAAATAACATTGAAGGGAAAAGGCTGAATGTTTGGGAGAAGTAAAAAGAGAAAAGCCCCCAAAGAGAGATTAATCAGACCTAGTGGAGGGAAGCTATGACACCTAAGAGGAAGGGCTACATCTGTTCCTACAGGGAGACTGGCTTAGAGGCCCATGGATTCCCAACTCTACCAAAGATTTCTATAACCCAGCATGACCAGGAAGTGGCAGAGCGCTATAGAAGCCTACAAAAACAATGGCAGCCTCAGCAATAACCGTCAACTTGTGGACTGTGATTCATGCACTCTCTAGAAGATAATGTTGGCCTGGAAAGACTAGACAAGAGTAACACTCAGATGTAGAAGTACATGCTTAAAGTCCATAAGCTTAAAAATCTGAGGTGCTAAAGTGCTCAGCCACCCAAAAAAAAGTGAGGAGGGAGAAAGATCAGCTGCTTTGGGTCTCTGCCTATATACTTGCACCAATCTCCTTTTGATAGAATACAGGAAAAGGATAAAAGATCAGCGATTTCTCATAGTTATTAACAGGTGATATGAAGAGGAGGCAATAAAACATGAATTTTATGACAAACTTTGGTGCTTAGGTCACTCTGTACTTCTGTCTCAAGAGCCAAAACAGGAGGCCTCAGTCACAGAGAGGTGCCCCGTAGGCAAGCTAAAACACTTTCTGATTTGGGGTTTTAATAGCTACTGAGTTTAAATACCTCTCTGTTATCTCCCATCACATTGGCCTTACAGAATTATAGTATAGTATATACTATACTAAATATTATATATACTATAGTATAGTATATACTATAGTATAATTATAGTATAGAGAACATACGATTTTCCAAATTATAAGGCACCCATGGTTCATCTCTAGGACTTCAAAGAAAGCACAGCCACAACTGGTGCCATGATTACAGTGGCAGTGAGTCAGGGACAATGAGCTAGGAGGATTTACCTAACAGTTCTGAGAAGGTCATTTTATCTGGGAAAAAAAAAAAAGCACTCAGCATGATGCAGTAGAGTTCACAGACTGAGGGAATTGGAATTGGAAGAGATCTTAGAAGCAATCTAGAAAAACCTCATCTTCAGAAGAGAAAAGCCTACTGACCATGTTGGCATTGCCTTAAACTGACTTTGAGCCCAAATTTGATATTAGTACCTAAAAATATATAAACTACACAGTTTTAAACACTAGAATATATTACATAGAATTTATTTTCACACAGTCCTTTTCAGCTGTATCTCTGAATGCAGCTTGGAAAACTAAAAGGATGTCTTCTGTTCAACAGTAGTTTACCTCCTAACTAGTTTCCCTTTCACTTATTGTCTATCATTAAGAATCATTTTTTTTTTTTTTTTTTTTTTTTGTGGTACGCGGGCGTCTCACTGTTGTGGCCTCTCCCGTTGCAGAGCAGAGGCTCCGGACGCTCAGGCTCAGCGGCCACGGCTCACGGGCCCAGCCGCTCCGCGGCATGTGGGATCTTCCCAGACGGGGGCACGAACACGTGTCCCCTGCATCGGCAGGCGGATTCTCAACCACTGCGCCACCAGGGAAGCCCAAGAATCATTTTATTTATTTTTTTAAGAATCATTTTATTTCAAATGCTGCTAACTTTTTTTTTTTTTTTTTTTTTTGGCTGTGTTGGGTCTTCGTTGCTGCACACAGGCTTTCTCTAGTTGTGGTGAGCGGGGCCTACTCTTCATTGTGGTGCACGGGCTTCTCGTTGTGGTGGCTTCTCTTGTTGCAGAGCACAGGCTCTAGGCACGCGGGCTTCAGTAGTTGCAGGCATGGGCTCAGTAGTTGTGGCTCGCGGGCTCTAGAGCACAGGCTCAGTAGTTGTGGCGCTTAGTTGCTCCGCAGCATGTGGGATCTTCCCGGACCAATGACCCCTGCATTGGCAGGTGGATTATTAACCACTGCGCCACCAGGGAAGTCCGCTGCTAACATTTTTTTGAGTGGGGAGCCACTAACATTTTTTTTTTAATATATAATTGACACATCACCTATTTGTTTCAGGTGTACAACATAATGATTTGATATTTGTATATATTGCAAAATGATCACCACAATAAGTCTAGTTAACATCCATCGCCACAGTTACAATTTTTTTCTTGTGATTAGAACTTTTAAGATCTACTCTTTTAGCAACTTTCAAATATATAATACAGAATCATTAACTATAGTCATCATGCTGTACATTACAGCCCCAGTGACTTGCTTATTTTATAACTGTAAGTTTGTACCTTTTGAAACCTTCACCCATTTCAATCACTCCCCACGCCATTGCCTCTGTTCTCTGTATCAATGAGTTTGGTGCAGTTTTTTTGGCGGGGTGGTAGATTCCACATATAACAGATCTTTCAGTATTTGTCTTTCTCTGTCACTTAGCATAATGCTGTTAAGGTCCATCCATGTCATCACAAATGGCAAGATTTCCTTCTTTTTATATATATCACGACTTCTTTATCCATTTATCCATCAATCAACTCTAACGTTCCTTCCATGTCTTGGCTATTGTAAATAATCCTGCAATGAACAAGGGGGTGCAGATACCTTTTCAAGGTCGTTTTTTTGTTTCCTTCAAATAAATACCCTGAAGTGGAATTTGTTGGCTCATATGCCACAAGTTTTTTTAAATGTTCAGTTTTATGGGTGGCTTTAACCTTAAATAAATTTGGAGATCTCTTAATTTAGGCACTTAATATTCAATTTTCTAGAACATTCTGTGTAACTGTTATGCCATCATCACATTTATTTTAATTATCCAAACATTTTGAATTTCAAGAATTTTTTTCTTATATGTCATTCACAGAATTTTAATTTTGATACAGTCATATAATTCTCTAATCTATTTCATCAAACTAATATTTGATTTTTGCCTAATAAATGCACAACATTAGAGATACAAAGAACATAGGTCCTGTACTCAAGTTGCTTTTCTAAGTGAACTAACACTTAGATATAGTACTTTTAAATGATAATATCAGATAAACTGTAGTCTAGAGTGATTATACAGCAAACTGGGACAAGGAGTCTAGATCTGAAGTGTGGAATTCCCCAGACTGCTGTGACTGGTGACCTGGTAGCTGGAGCTGCACATAGGTGACCTTCACCTGTTTTGAGGTCCATAGAGGGGTTTCTATAGTAGATACAAATCAGAGTGTCTGCCCACCTCACAATTAGATCCTCATTGGTCATATCTGTACTACACCACATTTTCAAGTTATGGTCTCTATCTCCTCTATTTAGAATGGTTGGATTTGCAGCAAGAAAGACAAGTCTGGGAGTGGCTAATATCTTCCCAAGCCTGGTTGGCATCACAGTTGAAAAATCAAGAAACACTCATTCAGTTAGAACACACCCTCACGCCATGCACAAAAATAAACTCAAAATGGCTTAAAGACTTAAACATGAGACATGACACCGTAAAACTCCTAGAAGAGAGCATAGGCAAAACATTCTCTGACATAAATCATACCAATGTTTTCTGAGGTCAGTCTCCCAAGGCAATAGAAATAAAAACAAAAATAGGCAAATGGGACCTAATCAAACTTACAAGATTTTGCACAGCAAAGGAAACCATAAACAAAACGAAAAGACAACCTACAGAATGGAAGAGAATATTTGCAAATGATGCGACTGACAAGGGCTTAATTTCCAAATATACAAACAGCTCATACAACTCAACAACAACAAAAAAAACCCAACTGAAAAATGGGCAGAAGACCTTAATAGACATTTCTTCAAAGAAGACATACAGATGGCCAATAGGCACATGAAAAGATGCTCAACATTGCTAATTATTAGAGAAATGCAAATCAAAACTACAATGAGGTATCACCTCATTCCGGTCAGAATTGGCCATCATTTAAAAGTCTACAAACAATAAATGCTGGGACTTCCCTGGTGGTGCAGTGGTTGGGAATCAGCCTGACGATGCAGGGGACATGGGTTCAAGCCCTGGTCCAGGAAGACCTCACATGCCGCGGAGCAACTAAGCCCGTATGCCACAACTACTGAGCCTGCTCTCTAGAGCCCGCGAGCCACAACTACTGAAGGGCGCGCGCCTTTGAGCCCATGCTTCCCAACAGGGGAGGCCACCACAATGAGAAGCCCACGCACCACAACGAGGAGTGGCCCCCGCTCACTGCAACTAGAGAAAGCCCACGTGCAGCAACAAAGACCCAACGCAGCCAAAATTAATAAATAAATTAACTAATTTTTTAAAAACCAATAAATGCTGGAGAGGGTGTGGAGAAAAGGGAACACTCCTACACTGTTGGTGGGAATGTAAGTTGGTGCAGCCACTATGGAGAACAGTATGGAGGTTCCTCAGAAAACTAAAAATAGAGTCACCATATGACCCAGCAATCCCACTCCTGGGAATATACCTGGACAAAACTATAATTCAAAAAGATACATGCGCCCCTATGTTCACAGCAGTACTATTTACAATAGCCAAAACATGGAAACAAATGTCCATTGACAGATGAATGGATAAAGAAGATGTGGTACATATATACAATGGAATACTACTCAGCCATAAAAAGAACAAAAAAATGCCATTTTCAGCAACATGGATGCAACTAAAGATTATCATACTAAGTGAAATACATCAGAAAGAGAAAGACAAATACCATATGATATCGCCTATATGTGGAATCTAAAATATGGCACAAATGAACCTATCTACAAAACAGAAACAGACTCATAGACACAGAGAACAGATTTGTAGTTGCCAAGGGGGAGGGGGGAGGGATGGAGTGGGAGTTTGGGATTAGCAGATACAAACTATTGTATTTAAAATGGATAAACAACAAGGTCCTAATGAATAGCACAGGAAACTACATTCAATATCCTGTGATAAACCACAATAGAAAAGAATATTAAAAAAGAATGTCTGTATGTGTATAACTGAGTCACTTTGCTGCACAGCAGAGATGGGCACAGCATTGTCAATCAACTACACTTTAATACAAAAAAGAAACAAAGAAACATTCAACTTTTAAGTTTTGGAGCCAGGGGAATAAAAAACCTGTGTTGTTTAAATCCTCTGCTGAGACACTGCCCCATACTCTTTTAAAGGAGAAAGATTAGGGTCTTTCTAGTTACCAAGTCCCTCTTACTTGGCACATGACAATGTACATGTCATCCTGTATATTCAGAGGGCAAATGCTGAATACATGTGAGCGATAAGGCCCTAAAATAGTTTATGTGGATTATAATATATAGTGCCTTTTCTTTCCTTTTTCAGGATGCTCTTAACATTCATAATCAGAATTTGCCCTTTTTTTTTAACATTTAGGCAGATTTGGAGACAGAAGCATATGGTGTGATTTTTCTTGTAGCCTGTCTCATTTTTGAGATTTTTCTAGCAATATATGAGTAAACACCAAGCAAGTTTTAGAGACAGCATTAGAGAGAGGAAGAGATTTTCATCTCACATATGCAATAACCTTAATTACAATGGCTAACCTTTATTAATCATTCACTATGAACCAGGCACTGTACTAAGTAATTCATTATCTCAATCCTCACAACCATTCTATAAATGTTACTATTTTTTAAACTTTTAAATGAAGTATAAAAAAACAGTGTCTCTATTTTTATCCTAATTTTACAAAGGAGGGAATTAAATGCCAGCAAGTTGAAATAGCTCCCTCAGGGCTATGCAGCGTGGTTCTCTAATCCCAAAGCAGGTGTTCTTCATGCCAAGACTGTATGCTTTCATTTTCTTTTTTTTTTTTTTTTTTTTTTTTTTTGCGGTACGCTGGCCTCTCACTGTTGTGGCCTCTCCCGTTGCGGAGCACAGGCTCCGGACGCGCAGGCTCAGCGGCCATGGCTCACGGGCCCAGCCGCTCCGCGTCATGTGGGCTCTTCCCGGACCGGGGCACGAACCCGTGTCCCCTGCATCGGCAGGCGGATTCTCAACCACTGCGCCACCAGGGAAGCCCTGCTTTCATTTTCTTCCACACCTTCTGTATTGCTTTCTTAGGGTTACTGTAAGAAATCAACACAAATTTGGTGAATTGAAACCAGAAATTTATTCTCTTGCAGTTTTGGAGACCAAAGTCTAAAATCGAGTTGTTAGCAGTTACACTCCCTCTGAACTCCCCAGATAAAAATCTGTCCTCATCTCTTTCAGCTCTGGCTCCAGATCTTCCTTGCCTGATCTTCCAGATCAGCTCTGGCTGCATAACTCCAATCTCAGCCTCCGCTTCACGTGGCCTTCTCCTTTTCTGTCTCATATAAAGACACTTGTCATTGGATTTAGTATCAACCGGGGTAGTCCAGAATTATCTCATTTCAAGATCTTTTTTTTTTCTCCAAGATTCTTAACTACATCTGCAAAGACCCTTTGCCAATAAGGTCACGTTCACAGGTTCCGGGGGCTAAGATGTGGACATGCCTTCGGGGGGAACCACCATTTAACCCACTGTACATTCCTAATGAGACCTCTGAGGGTTGTAGTTGTCACTTATACAGTGTTCAGGGCTTCACAGACTCAAAGAAAACTAGATAGAGAGTGAATCCCAGAGATCACCTCCTCATTTTCAGCAGGATGAACATAGAGGCACCCAAAGGAGAGGTGCCTCTCGCTCAAGGTAACACAGCAAGTGCATCGCAGATTCAAGGCCTCACTTAAACTCCCTGATGCCCTATCCAAAGGCCACATCACATGACCAGATATGTCATAATATATGTCATTGTGTGGTTAATAGTGTTTTTCATCTGTCAAAGAATCATGATAATAATAATTATCCGTATGTCTCTGTGACAAATTTCTCTCAGCTCTCAGGACCAGGAAAAACTTTTTTTTTTTTTTCGTAGCTAGATTAAGCTTCACATAGCTATGGAAGCTACATAATTATATCTATTTGTGGCCAACTGCTATATGTACGGTATTATGTCCAAATCTTAGAACTGGACCAAATTCCTCCTCTCTAGGCCAAATACATTACTTTTCCTCAGATAGCTTTTGTATTAGACATTTCAGTTGCAGCTTCAAGATACAAGATATCAAACACTGAAGTGAGCCGTGAGGCAGACCACTCTGGGGAAGTTGTGGAATACGGGGGCTCGGAGTCTTTACCTCCCTCTCACCTTCAGGGAAGGTGTGCAGGGTTGTGGAGAGGATTTGTGAGGAGGACTCCCTTTGGAAAGGCTTGTGGGGGGCACTTTCAGTCCCGTGTCCCTCCCCTAGTGTCTGCCCCTCACCTCAAGCCTGGAGAGAAGGGCTCGGCTATGTCTACCCTGTGTTGGAGGGACTGAGTGCACTGGCATCTACTAAACACCTGGGAAGTCTAAGAGGTGACACACAGAAAGAAGGAGAATTGCTGTTGCATGGGGACTGGCCTGCATCCCCCAAGCTGGTGGGCGCTGGGGAAGCATGAGTGCTCCCCGAGGATCACATGAGCAGTGTGGGTTTTCTTAAGGCCCTGCCCAAATGAACCAACTAGAGGGGAAAGCAAGCTTCAGTGGAGAAACCCTGAAAGTGTCCTAGCCCTCCTACAGGCTGCAGAAAGAGTGAACAAGGAGCTGAGGGGAGCATATCCACCAACCCAAGCAAACTCAGGTGAGACGTCCCCAACAATAGACTCTAGAGAACCCGTGAAAGAACCCCAAAGTGCACGAAGAGCCTCAGGAGGAGAGAATCAGCTTCGAACATCACCCAGGCCCAGGGAATGCCATCCAGGCTCCCAGAGCGTCAGTCAAGTGAGAACTTTCTTCTCCACCTTCTGCCCCAATGCAGGAGGGACTAGAGACAGGAGAGACTGAAGTGGTTGGGATGGGGGGGCAGGGAGAAAGCAATTCAGAAATAAGCCAACCTTGTACCTTCCCCAGGAGTCAGCAACCCTTCTGTAGCTGGCCTTACCTCCCTGGCTGAGAGTGAGGGAGTAGCTGCAGTTTCAAGTGAAGTTAGAAGCTTAGACAGTGGGACTAATTTCTGAAATGAGACTGTATTTTGCAATGTGAAGGAGCCTCGGGGCTTTGTTGTGTTCCCCAGCAGTGACCAGAAAAGTCAAGCCTCCTGGCATATTCATGCAGGATCAGGGGAAGAACTTTCCCCATAGAGTACATTTTAAAGGAACCATTGAAGAACAGAATTAAAGTTGCTCTGGAGCTGATACGTTCTTATTCAAATTACCAATTACACTGCGTCGAAAACAAAAGTCCCAATCTCCACTGCCTGTCGTGAACAATTGGAGATCTATTACTCTTAAACAAAAAGATGTTTGTTATGTGGGACAGTGTTGGCGGAGATGGGTCCCAGCTTGTGACAGCTTAAGCAGACGGCCACTGTTCACCATTGCCTCCCTCATTTCACGGGCCCTGTCTTCTGATTGCCCTCTCCCAGCAGCAATACAGTCTATTCACATTCCCATGTAGAGCAGGTTAGCCATTTCTTATTAATAAGCTTCTGACTTCCCTATGCACAGGGTCAAGTTATTTTTGCTAAAACGAATAAAACGTTCTTTCTCTACTAGCAATTCTGGCATCCACTGAAGAGATATTATGTTTTTCATTCCACACCCATTTTATAGCAACCAAAATGAGTTGCACATTTATAAAGATAACCTGCTGTGTGCATTTAGAAAGATAATCTTTTAGGCAAAAATTATGTAGCTGTCAAAACCATGAAATTCACACGTGTGGTGAGACTTTGCTTGACTAAAGTTCAGTGCTTCTGATTCCTAGCAGTTATTAGGGAGTTATAAGCTTCAAATTCACTCACAACTTCTGAACTCTTGCTCACAAAGTTTACTCAGTCCAGTTGTAGGATTGACAGAAGTAGGTAGTGCCAGGTTAGTGGCCTGTTACCAACAGTAATTTATTTGATGACATTTCCAACAAGACAAGGGTCCGTGTTTCATAAAGCTGGGAAGCTTTCTATTATTTAAAATTATTCAGGGACTTCCCAGGTAGCACAGTGGTTAAGAATCTGCCTGCCAATGTAGGGGACACGGGTTCGAGCCCTGGTCCGGGAAGATCCCACATGCCGCAGAGCAACTAAGCCCATGTGCCACAACTACCGAGCCCGTGTGACGCAACTACTGAGCCCATGCACCTAGAGCCCCTGCTCCGCAGCGAGAGAAGCCACTGCAATGAGAAGCCTGCTCGCCGCAATCAGAGAAAGCCTGCGTGCAACAATGAAGACCCAACACAGCCAATAAATAAATAAATAAATATTTTTTAAATTTAAAAAATAAAATTATTCAGCTGAAGAATATTCTGCTCAGTCAGAAATGATTGACAGTGTTATTTTTATAAGTCTAGTGATCCTAGATTATGAAGAATCATTTGCAATTGACAAGAGAGTTACCATGGGAAAAAAATTACCTACTGAAACAGTTTCTAGTTCACATTTTAATATTCCAGAATATTTCGAATTTTCTCAAACGTGATTATAACTTCCAAAATATTTTCTCAGCAAAATATTTTTCACTTCATTTTAAAAAAATATTACATAATTATTGACTATATTCCCTACACTTTACATTTCATACCTGTGACTCATTTATTTTGCAACTGGAAGTTTGTACCTCTCAAATCTCTCTCACCTATTTCTTTCCTCTCCTCTCTGTCATCTACCAGTTTGTTCTCTGTTTCTATTTTGTTATATGTGTTCATTTGTTTTGTTTTTTAGATTCCACATGTAAGGGAAACCATACAGCATTTGTCTTTCTCTGACTTATTTCACTCGGCATAATATCCTCTAGGTCCATCCATGTTGATGCAAATGCCAAGGTTTCATTATTTTTTATGGCTGAGTAATATTCCATTGTATATATGTGCCACATCTTCTCTATCCATTCACCTATTGATGGGCACTTAGGTTGCTTCCATGTCTTGGCTATTGTAAGTAAGTCTGCAATGAATATTGGGGCACATGTATCTTTTCAAATTAGTGTTTTCATTTTCTACTGATAGTACCCAGGAGTGGAATTGATGTATCATATGGTAGTTCTATTTTTAATTTTTTGAGGATTCTCCATACTGTTTTCCATAGAGGCTGCACCAATCTACATTCCCACCAACAGTGCACAAGTGTTCCCTTTTCTCCACATCCTTGCCAACACTTGTTATTTGTTGCCTTTTTGATAATAGCCATAGTGACAGTGTGAGGTGGTATCTCATGGCTGTTTTGATTTGCATTTCCCTGAGGATTAGTGATGTTGAACATCTTTTCATGTGCCTATTGGTCATCTGTATGCCTTCTTAGGAAAAAATGTTTATTCAGATCCTCTGCCCATTTTTAAATCAGGTTTTTTATTTTTAAAATTGAGTTGTATCAGTTCTTTGTATATTTTGGATATATCCATACTGATATAAAACAATCGAAAAATTAAGTAAATAGAAGAGAAGCACTAGCTCTTCAATACTGTAGAACTCCAACTCATAAATGGAGTAGGAATGACAGAAAAAGAAAAACATCATTTGGCAAACACCACAGGAATAATCGCTACAGGCAAAAGCCATCGAGGTCTGCTAAAATTCAAGTGGAAATATGATGAGAAAGAGGATATTTTCCCAGTCTAAAAGTAAATTTACAGTGGAGAAATCTAGCGGACATCATTAAGCAAGTGATCAAAGTTAACATCACCAGTAATGAGACATAGCAACATGATGGCACTCAGGATGCAATCCTCTGAGAAGGGCACAGCATCACGCTGTTAATCTTGCCAAAAAGAGAAAACTTCAGACAAACTCAAATTGACAGACAATATGCATAATAACTCTACTGTACTTTTCAAAAGTCATGGTTATAAGGAAAGACTGAGGAACAGTTAGAGAAGGCAGAACGAAAGCAATGTGGGATCCTGGGACAAAAAGAGAACAGTCGTGGGGAGAATGGGGAAACTTGAACAAGGGCTATTAGTTAACAGTTAATACCCACATTAATTTCCCGTTTTCTTTTTTTTAATAGATTTTATTTATTTATTTATTGGCTGTAGGCCAATACTGCCATGACACCCAGATGGGATTCTAAATAAATTAGGAATTATTTTGGTTGCAAGTAAGAGAAAACAGCTCCCAAGTAAGGATAAACAAGTGTCAGACAAATAAGGGTTTCGTTTTCTCACATAACCGGAAATCTGAGGTGAGTGGTCATCCACTGTGTTCGTTCAGCAGCTCAGGGATAGCAATACCGGCACCTCTCTCAGCAGTTCTCTCAGCCTCTCCCTCCGGGCGGCAGGAAGGTGCCTTAGGCTCCAGACATAATGTCTGCCTGCATTTTAGAAAAGGAAGAAGGGAGGAAGGAAGGTGCTAGCCATGGCTGTCCCTTTTATCAGGAGAGAAAAGCTCTTCCAGAAACTCCTCAGCGATCTTCTATGCATGTCTTCTTAGCCAGAATTACCTCAAGGGGGCTGGGATGGGCCCCAGTAGCCCTGCCAAAGTTGAGTTTTAAAAAATATATATACAGGGCTTCCCTGGTGGCGCAGTGGTTGGGAGTCCGCCTGCCGATGCAGGGGACACGGGTTCGTGCCCCGGTCCGGGAAGATCCCACATGCCGCGGAGCGGCTGGGCCCGTGAGCCATGGCCGCTGAGCCTGTGCGTCCGGAGCCTGTGCTCCGCAAGGGGAGAGGCCACAACAGTGAGAGCCCCGCATACTGAAAAAAAAAAAAAAAAAAAAAAAATATATATATATATATATATATATATATATATATATATATATATACACAAATATATATCCTACAAATGCAATGAAGTAACAGTGATTCTCTAAAGAAGGCTATTTACTCTATGAATGAGATGTTATCTGGACTTCTGATAAAGAAACTAAATATATTATGAAACAAATGTTGTTACTTATAATACAACTTTGAGGACGTCAATTTGAAGGAGTTGGAAACACGAAGAGCAAAGTCAGCATTAGTCCCTGCTCGAACTGGATCTGTGTAGGATAACTGTCTGGTGTTACAACTATATTGATAGTTCTGAATGTTACTAACATGCCTGTCTTTGTTAGCAGTCAGCCCTGACCTGTGTCCCAATGAAGGGAAGTCCGTCTGTGGGCTGTGGAGTGAAATCCCCAGCTAGAAGGGCAGTCTGTGAACCCACATGGCCACATTCATCACAAGTTTCTGTTGGAAGCTTGTTAAAATAAACTTGTTACCAGACAGATTAGCTCAGTTCAGTTTCAGAAAACACACTTGCAAGGCATCATCTATATCTGTTGAGTATCAACACGGTAAAGTTAAATTTTATTTCAATTTCATCATTACGATAAAGCTGTTGTATGCTTTTTCCCTTTTCAAGTGAGAAAATAATCTCTAGGTTCATGAACAGTTGAAGACTAAAGTATGAAATAAATCTGCTTTCTAAAAATATTCACAAATGTAATACAACTCCCTATTTTTAAAAAAATGGGTACAGAAATGGAGAAAGTGGAAAATGTAGTAATTTCACCTTTTAGAGTAGCCACTATTAACAATGTGGTAAGTTGTAATGTAACAATGTAAAAAGTTGCCTCTACTTTCAAACTTCAACAAATATGTGGGAAAGTTGCATCAGAGTAAAAACGTCAGTGTCCCTCCCAGTCACCAAGGGATGAAGTTAGTGGACACCTGCATAGTAATATCACCTTGGACTTAATGAACTCATGACCTTGCTAAAAGGCTTTTGAATCCTTTCTTATTTAGTGGAGCAGCTTCTGTATTCTCCCAGTGTTCTATGTATTTGCTAACATCTGATGAATTGTGAACGTTGTCTTTATCACATTCTCCTCAAGGACAGATAATGTGTAATGCTCTGGCCTCCCAGAAACTTTCTTTCTCCCCAGTGAGTACTACTTCCTAGAAGACATGCAGTGTAGAGTTCAGTGGGGAGTGAAACCCCCCCACACCCCATCCCTTGAATTTCATGTATTTCTTTGTTTGTTTATCCATCCCTTGAGTTTTAAAATGCAATTCCTTTAAACCACCTCTCACCCTCAATTTCTAACACCCGAGACTCTCAAGGGTTCCCCTGAGATTTCTGACACCTTCCATGAATTTAAAGTTCTCTTGGCCCATGGGTGATGTCTCTATTTCACCCTCATTTCATGCCAAAATGCAGAGCTCAATCTCATTTCCAGTTTCCACAAGAAATCTCTTCACCCCAAACATATTATATTTGAAAGGTCTTTAGCGGACTTTGGAGGATTGCATCACACAGCACCCAGGCTCCACCATCTCCTTTGCCTCCCTCTTCTTTCCTTTCCTCCTGATCTCCCTTCCCCCAGTCCCAAATTCTTCCTCTTCAGTTAACCAGGCAGTCTCCTGTTTCTTGTAGGCTACTGGTTTCCCAAATTTGGTCTCCAAAACAGCAGCATCGCACCACCCAGGAACGTGTTAGAAACACAAACTCTCAGGCCCTACCCCAGGTCTACCAAATCAGAAACTTTGGGGCAAGGGGCCCAGCAATCCAGGTTTTAACAAGCCCCCCAGGGGTTTGGACACCTGCTAAAGTTTAAGAACTTCTGCACTCAGACACAGGGCTTAAACTCTACCCCACATCTGACTCTGAAGTAATTCAACGAACAGAGAAGCACCTCACACACCAAAAGAGGAATCTCACACCAGCTACTGAGGGAATAAATATGTCCCTCTCTTACTGCATTCCATATCCATTATACTACACTGGCTTCCTGTTTTATCACTGTTCCCTTGTGATAAAACTCTTTCTCTTTTTTCTTTTTTTTTATTTTTGAATTTTATTTTATTTACTTTTTTATATAGCAGGTTCTTACTAGTCATCAATTTTATACACATTAGTGTATACAGGTCAATCCCAATCTCCAAATTCAGCACACCACCATCCCCGCATGCCACCACTTTACCCCCTTGGTGTCCATACATTTTTTCTCTACATCTGTGTCTCAACTTTTCCCTGCAAAACGGTTCATCTGTACCTTTTTTCTAGGTTCCAAATACATGCATTAATATACAATATTTGTTTTTCTCTTTCTGACTTACTTCACTCTGTATGACAGCCTCTAGATCCATCCACATCTCGACAAATGACCCAATTTTGTTCCCTTTTATGGCTGAGTAATATTCCATTGTATATATGTACCACAACTTCTTTATCCATTCGTCTGTCGATGGGCATTTAGGTTGCTTCCATGATCTGGCTATTGTAAATAGAGCTGCAATGAACACTGGGGTGCATGCGTCTTTTTGAATGATGGTTTTCTCTGGGTATATGCCCAGTAGTGGGATTGCTGGATCATATGGTAATTCTATTTTTAGTTTTTTAAGGAACCTCCATACTGTTGTCCGTAGTGGCTGTATCCATTTACATTCCCACCAACAGTGCAAGAGGGTTCCCTTTTCTCCACACCCTCTCCAGTATTTGTTGTTTGTAGATTTTCTGATGTTGGCCATTCTGACTGGTGTGAAGTGATACCTCATTGTAGTTTTGATTTGCATTTCTCTAATAATTAGTGATGTTGAGCAGCTTTTCATGTGCTTATTGGACATCTGTATGTCTTCTTTGGAGAAATGTCTATTTAGGTCGTCTGCCCATTTTTGGATTGAGCTGTTTGTTTCTTTAATATTGAGCTGCATGAGCTGTTTATATATTTTGGAGATTAATCCTATGTCTGTTGATTCGTTTGCAAATATTTTCTCCCATTCTGAGGATTGTCTTTTCATCTTGTTTATGGTTTCCTTTGCTGTGCAAAAGCATTTAAATTTCATTAGGTCCCATTTATTTTTCTTTTTACTTGCATTACTCTAGGAGGTGGATCAAAAAAATCTTGCTGTGATTTATGTCAAAGAGTGTTCTTCCTATGTTTTCCTCTAAGAGTTTTATAGTCTCTGGTCTTACATTTAGGTCTTGGATCCATTTTGAGTTTATTTTTGTGTATGGTGTTAGGGAGTGTTCTAATTTCATTCTTTTACATGTAGCTGTCCAGTTTTCCCAGAACCACTTATTGCAGAGACTGTCTTTTCTCCATGTTATATCCTTGCCTCCTTTGTCATAGATCAGTTGACCATAGGTGCATGGGTTTATCTCTGGGCTTTCTATCTTGTTCCGTTGATCTATGTTTCTGTTTTTGTGCCAGTACAATATTGTCTTGATTACTGGAGCTTTGTAGTATAGTCTGAAGTCAGGGAGTCTGATTCCTCCAGCTCCATTTTTTCCCCTCAAGACTGCTTTGGCTATTCAGGGTCTTTTGTGTCTCCATACAAATTTTAAGATTTTTTGTTCTAGTTCCGTAAAAAATGCAATTGGTAATTTGATAGGGATTGCATTGAATCTGTAGATTGCTGTGGGTAGTTAAGTCATTTTCACAATATTGATTCTTCCAATCCAAGAATATGGTATATCTCTATACCATATGGTATATCTCTCCATCTGTTGGTATCATCTTTAATTTCTTTCATCAGTGTCTTATAGTTTTCTGCATACAGGTCTTTTGTCTCCCTAGGTAGGTTTATTCCTAGGTATCTTATTCTTTTTGTTGCAATGGTAAATGGGAGTGTTTCCTTAATTTCTCTTTCAGATTTTTCATCATTAGTGTATAGGAAAGCAAGAGATTTCTGCGCATTAATTTTGTATCCTGCAACTTTACCAAATTCATTGATTAGCTCTAGTAGTTTTCTGGTGGCATTTTTAGGATTCTCTATGTATAGTATCATGTCATCTGCAAACAGTGACAGTTTTACTTCTTCTTTTCCAATTTGTATTCCTTTTATTTCTTTTTCTTCTCTGATTGCCGTGGCTAGGACTTCCAAAACTATGTTGAATAATAGTAGTGAGAGTGGACATCCTTGTTTTGTTCCTGATCTTAGAGGAAATGCTTTCAGTTTTTCACCATTGAGAACGATGTTTGTTGTGGGTTTGTCATATATGGCCTTTATTATGTTGAGGTGGGTTCCTTCTATGCCCACTTTCTGAAGATTTTTTTTATCATAAATCGGTGTTGAATTTTGTCAAAAGCTTTTCCTGCATCTATTGAGATGATCATATGGTTTTTCTTCTTCAATTTGTTAATATGATGTATCACATTGATTGATTTGTGTATATTGAAGAATCCTTGCATCCCTGGGATAAATCTCACTTGATCACGGTGTATGATCCTTTTAATGTGTTGTTGGATTCTGTTGGCTAGAATTTTGTGGAGGATTTTTGCATCTATATTCTTCAGTGATATTGGTCTGTAATTTTCTTTTTTTCTAGTGTCTTTTTCTGGTTTTGGTATCAGGGTGATGGTGGCCTCATAGAATGAGTTTGGGAGTGTTCCTTCCTCTGCAATTATTTGGAAGAGTTTGAGAAGAATGGGTATTAGCTCTTCTCTAACTGTTTGATAGAATTCACCTGTGAAGCCATCTGGTCCTGGACTTCGGTTTGTGGGAAGATTTTTAATCACAATTTCAATTTCTTTACTTGTGATTGGTCTGTTCATATTTTCTATTTCTTCCTGGTTCAGTCTTGGAAGGTTATACCTTTCTAAGAATTTGTCCTTTTCTTCCAGGTTGTCCATTTTATTGGCCCAGAGTTGCTCGTAGTAATCTCTCATGATCCTTTGTATTTCTGCGGTGTCTGTTGTAACTTCTCCTTTTTCATATCTAACTTTATTGATTTCAGTCCTCTCCCTCTTTTTCTTGATGAGTCTGGCTAATGGTTTATCAATTTTGTTTATCTTCTCAAAGAACCAGCTTTCAGTTTGATTGATCTTTGCTATTGTTTTCTTTGTTTCTATTTCATTTATTTCTGTTCTGATCTTTATGATTTCTTTCCTTCTGCTAACTTTAGGTTTTGTTTGTTCTTCTTTCTCTAGTTCCTTTAGGTGTAAGGTTAGATTGATTATTTGAGATTTTTCTTGTTTCTTGAGGTAGGCTTGTATAGCTATAAAATTCCCCCTTACAACTGCTTTTGCTGCATCCCATAGGTTTTGGATCATCATGTTTTCATTGTCATTTGTCTCTAGGTATTTTTTAATTTCCTCTTTGATTTCTTCAGGGATCTCTTGGTTATTTAGTAACGTATTGTTTAGCCTCCATGTGTTTGTGTTTTTTACATTTTCTTACCTGTAATTCATTTCTAATCTCATAGCGTTGTGGTCAGAAAAGATGCTTGATATGATTTCAATTTTCATAAATTTAGTGAGGCTTGATTTGTGACCCAAGATGTGATCTATCCTGGGGAATGTTCCATGCGCACTTGAGAAGAAAGTGTAATCTGCTCTTTTTGGATGTAATGTTCTATAAATATCAATTAAATCTACCTGGTCTATTGTGTCATTTAAAGTTTCTGTTTCCTTATTTATTTTCATTTGGGATGATCTGTCCATTGGTGTACATGAGGTGTTAAAGTCCCCCACTATTATTGTGTTACTGTTGATTTCCTCCTTTATAGCTGTTAGCAGTTGCCCCATGTATTGAGGTGCTCCTATGTTGGGTGCATATATATTTATAATTGTTATATCTTCTTCTTGGATTGATCCCTTCATCATTATGTAGTGTCCTTCCTTGTCTCTAGTAACTTTCTTTATTTTAAAGTCTATTTTATCTGATCTGAGTATTGCTACTCCAGCTTTCTTTTGATTTCCATTTGCATGGAATATTTTTTTCCATCCCCTCACTTTCAGTCTGTATGTGTCCCTAGATCTGAAGTGGGTCTCTTGTAGACAGCATATATATGGGTCTTGTTTTTGTATCCATTCAGCAAGCCTGTGTCTTTTGGTTGGAGCATTTAATCCATTCACATTTAAGGTAATTATCGATACATATGTTCCTATTACCATTTTCTTAATTGTTTTGGGTTTGTTTTTGTAGGTCTTTTTCTTCTCTTGTGTTTTCCACTTACAGAAGTTCCTTTAGCATTTGTTGTAGAGCTGGTTTGGTGGTGCTGAATTCTCTTAGCTTTTGCTTGTCTGTAAATTTTTGATTTTTCCATCGAATCTGAATGAGATCCTTGCTGGGTAGAGTAATCTTGGTTGCAGGTTCTTCCCTTTCATCACTTTAAATATGTCATGCCACTCCCTTCTGGCTTGCAGAGTTACTGCTGAGAAATCAGCTGTTAACATTATGGGAGTTCCCTTGTATGGTATTTGCCATTTTTCCCTTGATGCTTTCAATTAAATTTTTCAAATTTAATTTCAAATTAAATGTCTTTAATTTTTGCCAATTTGATTACTTTGTGTCTCAGCATGTTTCTCCTTGGGTTTACCCCGTATGGGACTCTCTGTGATTGCTAGACTTGGGTGGCTATTTCCTTTTCCATGTTAGGGAAGTTTTCGACTATAATATCTTCAAATATTTTCTCTGCTCCTTTCTCTCTCTCTTCTCCTTCTGGGACCCCTATAAAGTGAATGTTGTTGCGTTTAATGTTGTCCCAGGGGTCTCTTAGGCTGTCTTCATGTCTTTGCATTCTTTTTTCTTTATTCTGTTCCACAGCTGTGAATTCCACCATTCTGTCTTCCAGGTCACTTATCCGTTCTTCTGCCTCAGTTATTCTGCTATTGATTCCTTCAAGTGTAGTTTTCATTTCAGTTATTGTATTGTTCATTTCTGTTTGTTTGTTCTTTAATTCTTCTAGGTCTTTGTTAAACATTTCTTGCATCTTCTCGATCTTTGCCTCCATTCTTTTTCCAAGGTCCTGGATCATCTTCACTGCCTTTATTCTGAATTCTTTTTGTGGAAGGTTGACTATCTCCACTTCATTTAGTTGTTTTTCTGGGGTTATATCTTGTTCCTTCATCTGATACATAGCCCTCTGCCTTTTCATCTTGTCTATCTTTCTGTGAATGTGGTTTTCATTCCACAGGCTGCAGGATTGTAGTTCTTCTTTCTTCTGCTGTCTGCCCTCTGGTGGATGGGGCTATCTAAGAGGCACGTGCAAGTTTCCTGATCTTTTTCTCTTTCTTGTTATGGAACACAGGTGGAGCCAGGGGCCTGGCCATCCCCTTGATGGCAGCCTGATTCACTGTGTTGCCAAACCACTCCAGAGTAACCTGGGTGGGTCTAGCCTGTGGGTATCTGATAGGCAGGGGATTCACGACAGGACCCTTAGTTTAAGAGCATGTGATGATAAGGTGTGCATGGAATTAACTAGCAAGCACCAAACTCTAAGATGAGAGGTTGAAAGCTTGACATAAACTAAGGGCACTCCCACTACAAGCAGGTAATTAACTTAAAGGTTTTGAGTTACCTTGGAGGACAGGGGAGATACAGGAAGGGAAGAGACATGGCAGCAACCCAACCCCCACCCAGCCCCAGAAGCCTACAGACCAGGTCATGAATAAATTCTCCCCAGAAGAAGAGGATACCCAATTTCCCAGAGACTGATGTCCTTTCCAAAGAATGGAGAGAGACCTGGAACTTCCCAGGGCTGAGGCCCTCCTCGAGGCCTGGCTGGCTCTTTATGAGATCTGAATTTGCTCCCCCCCCACCAACCTCCAAACTATCTCTTCCATCTATGCCTCCAGTCCTGATTATCTTTTTTCAGTGCCATTTCTCATCATCCCTCCTCTATGCCTGTTCAACCCCTTATTTCTCCAGTTTTTCTTTCCCTGACCTAGTTTTCTACCATTCCACTCCCTCCTGAGCTTTTCTTTCCACTGTGACCTCTAAAACTTCTGTTTCTGAGAAAACAAACTCCCCCATACTCTCCACCTTTCCTCGGAAAGTTCTCTCCACTTCTGAAAGCTGGTCTTTCCCTGAGGAACCTTGTCTCCTGCAGCTCTCTTTAAGAATGCCACTCTTTCTCCCACACTCAGGTACCTGAAGACCCCCATCTCATCAGTGTGGACACAGAGAACACGTTTTGTTCTTGCTCCTTTATCCCCCACCCCAGCAAAACTTCAGCACCACCCCCCAACCAAATTTCCCCAGAGAGCGACTCACATGCACTCTTGCTCTTCTCTCCAAGATCTTAAACTGAGATCACTGCCTCTTCAAGTCATTAGAGGCTGGCCCTGATGCTGCCCCCAAGCTGCTTGGTGAGCCCAGGCAGACAGTGGTCCTGGTATTGCATAGAAATGAGACCCCTGTCTCCAGTTCTGTATCACTTAGACCCAAAGTCTCATAAGGTCCCTCATTATCCAGTCCCCACAGCTTCTGCCTGACACTCTCGGGGTCTCCATTTCCTTTATCTTTCTCCATCTCTTCCACACACCTAGGCAACAATGTCTTTTTCCTCTTTTTGTTGTTTTTTTTCCCCCAGCTATATCGAGATATAATTGACAAATGACGTTGTGTAAATTTAAGACATGCATCGTGATGATGTGACATATGTACATATTGTGAAATGTTTACCACATCAAGGCCAGTTGATATACATCACCTCACATAGTACTTCTTTTTGGTCTTTTTCCTCTTTCCATTAGTCCCAATATCCATGTATGTTGAGAATACAAATGGATACCAGGGGTTGGGGGTTATTTATAGCCCCACACAACAAGCTTTGGTGGCATTTTACACACTTAACCTTCTCTATCTTCTAGAAAAGCTCTATTTTTGGCTTTCAGGACACCCCAACCTTTGATCTTCTTCCTTAACTCTGGCCATGTCTTCTCTTTTAGAAGTCCTTTTCTATGCCCACACCTATATGCTGATGCTCCTTTCCTGGGCCCATTTTCCTTTCACTCCATACATTTCTCTTGGCCAATCTCACTCACTGTCATAGCTCCAGTTTCTATAGACAGGCTGAGGATTCCCAAATCTACACTTTAGCGTAGACTGGCTTCTCTGCTCCAGAGCCACAGCTTTTCCTGCTCATTGGACATCTCTTCTTGGATGTCTTCCAGGTACCTCACCATTAACACGTCCTAACTCATAGTCCTTCCCCACAAACAAGATCTTTGCCTTCATTCCTCATCTCAGTGAATGGCACCATCACCCTTCTAGTTGCCCAAGACTAGGGGTCTCTTACTCCTACTTCCCCCTCACTCTCTATAACCAGGAAATTATGAAGTCTTGAGTCAGGTCCTGACCTCTTAGTTTAGGTCAGTATGATTCCCTCTTGGATCTCCTATCTAAGCAGCTCATCACCTGGAGTTTGGCTCTCCTTCAAGGCAGTGCTTTCCCATCTGTCTCTCATCATAGTATATCTCTAGTATACTAGTATATCTCATAGTATTTCATAACTCTCATCACTCACAGAAAATGACGACTTTCATCTAGCACACTGGGACTACCATTTGAAGCTGCTGGAAGAGCTGTCAGGTTCTGTCTGTTGGCCCAGAGGCTAGAGGGTTCATAATCTGGGCTTACTTCAAAGCCATTCTTTCCACACTGGGAAGCTCTGGAGTAACTTCTTCATCCTTCTGCAGCCAGAGAGGGTTTTCTAAAGCACAGACTTTACCAGGTCACTGTCCTTCTCAGAATCCTTGTGTGGCTCCCCAACAGCTTGCACAGTTCTTCCAGGTCTTACCCTGCCCCGTTCTCTAGCCCCCGCACTCCCTCTTGTTTTCTCCTTCCTCGTGCGCCAATCACGCCAGATGACTTGCCATTATTACCTAGAGAGGCTTGGAGCTCCTGCCTCTAGACTTCCTCGCCCCTCGCACAGCACCCTGCACCTCCCCTAAGACTGGCACTTACTACCATCTAACATGTACCTTCACTGAGGAGCGGGACTAAGTCCAGAACTGTCTGGCACGTGGTGAGAACCCAAACATTTCCTAAAGAGTGAGTCAGCTTTTGTGATCAAGCACTAAACCCGGGGAGGAGAAACTTGGGTCCCTGCCTTGCCACTAACCCACTGCACCACCTCATGCTTCTCATCCATCAAATGAGAGAATTGATCTCTGAATTCCCTTCCAAAGCTCTAAAGGCTGGTACTCCAAGGGCCCTTTGGATCCCAGCAGTTCCGCAAAGCCATGCAGTTCTTCCCCTTTGCAAATACATGAAGGTTTAAATTTGTAACAATTACTACAAATATCTGCACTAGCAGAAATAAGAAAGTAACTAAATATAAGTAGTATCTTTTTTTTTTTTTTTTTTTTTTTATTGCGGTACATGGGCCTCTCACTGTTGTGGCCTCTCCCCTTGCAGAGCACAGGCTCCGGACGCGCAGGCTCAGCGGCCATGGCTCACGGGCCCAGCCGCTCCGCGGCATGTGGGATCCTCCCGGACCAGGGCACGAACCCGTGTTCCCTGCATCGGCAGGCGGACTCTCAACCACTGCGCCACAAGGGAAGCCAAGTAGTATCTTTTAAATCTTTTAAGTAATACTTTTTAAAAATTCCAAATTTGGGGAGGGCAGCAAACCTGAATTCTCCCACCCTCCCACCCCTAGTGTTTGGTATTTAGCATGAGGAAGTGAGGCACAGGGCTGCAGAGGAGAGAAAGTTCCAGAGTGTCTGCCTCCTCTCTTCCTGCCTTCATTCCATTCTCCTCCCTCCTCCACCCAAGTCGTTTGGTCCCACAAACAAACAGATACACAGTTTCTTTCAAGGCTGACTGTGAAATAAGGCCCAAGTGAGAGAGGTGGAGGGTTGGGTAAAACACAAGATCTGAGGCAGGCTCTTCAGTAAGTCCTTTCAGGATTATCTTCACAGACCATAGTCACCAAACAAAAAGCTCTAGTCATCATGAAGAAAATGGGTTACATTAATGTTACACTTTATATTGAGTAGTGACTCTAGATGAAAACAACACTAACAAATGACTCAATGCAAGAAGAAAGGAAAAAGTCAATCTTCCCATGGAAAAGAACCTAAGAAACTCAGCCACTGTTAAGGATCATTCATCTTGAAATTCTGTTGGTGTGTTTAAGACTTGAACCAAGTCTCAAACCAAAGTGATTGCTGCTGTTAGGGTTTCCTCTAGGTAGAAATTTCGTAGTTCAAAGGCCTTGCTAATAACTGCTGACCATAATGGTGCTGGCCATCGAACACTTAACCACTGAGTTGTATCCACTGTGGGCAAATTGAAGCCTATGCTACAGTATTCTTGCTCATTTACATATTTGTTTAGTTTGAGAGAAACTAGCACTAAAATAACCACGTACACCTATACACACACATATATACACATAAGTACCCTTCTGGTATAGAATATAAATCTATATACTAATGATTATTTTGATTTCTATAGTCCTTTTAATTTTGTAGGTTTATATTTCTTATTTCACCTTCAATCACATATGGGGTGTATAATACACCCCATAGAGTAGTAGACAGGCATTGAGGTTTGAGGGACTGAGAAACTTTAGAAACATGACAATTATTGGGGGTGGTAGGTGAGAATGAGCAGTGATATCCAGAAAAGTGGGTGAGGGAGAAACACGAAAGTTAAAATGAGTTCCTGCTTCAGCAGCTTATCTGCCATACGTGGTCCTGCAGATAAAATGACTTTTCTTCCAGCTTTAGAGTGAGAGATGCCAGGGCGGTCTGGATATGCCTGCCTCCCAGGGTGGCTGCCTACAGAAGAGAGCCCAGATCTCTATGTCCTAGCAAGTGGGGTCATCAGTCCCCTGTGCTTCAAGAGTTGGAAAGAAGAAACTGACGAGCCTGAGAGGGAGTGGGGACAGTGGGTTTTGTCCCCGAGGGGTGAATGCCAGGACCAGAGGTGACACAGAGCTGCCAGGGTGGGGATGTCCTGCACGGGGCTCGCCCCACTGAGGGTCCTTCTTGGCTAAGCCTGGCATTGAGGGAAGGAGAGTCCTGATCAAAAGGATCACTTGAGGCTTATGCCCCACCTGGTCTGTGGGTACAATCACTCAGTGGACAACAGTAACCATGAAACAGTAACCATGAGTGCTTTTCCTGGCCAGACCCTTGCAAACAGGGTGGGCCCTGAGGTGTCTGGCAAATGGGGAGGGAGAAGACTTACACGCTTTAAAATCCTTCGGTTCGGGCTTCCCTGGTGGCGCAGTGGTTGAGAGTCCGCCTGCCGATGCAGGGGACACGGGTTCGTGCCCTGGTCCGGGAAGATCCCACATGCCGCGGAGCAACTAAGCCCGTGAGCCATGGCCGCTAGGCCTGCGCGTCCGGAGCCTGTGCTCCGCAACGGGAGAGGCCACAACAGTGAGAGGCCCGCACACCGCAAAAAAAAAAAAAAAAAATCCTTCGGTTCGTGTGAAAGCCCATCTTCAGAAATTTAGAGAGTTAGTTTCCGGGGCTTCTTGCCTGTCTCACTGCAAGCATCCTATTTGAAGAGTCAAACCTCTGGCTGACTGCGGATAGAGGTAGAGCTGGAGAGGAAGCAGTGTGGAGCTGGTTTGGTTTTTATCACAGGTGATTACCATTCTGTTTAAAAGAGAAAAAAGGGATTAACCTCTGAAGTGAATGCCGTGGCCACCTGGACCCTGCGTTGGCTACTTGGGGTCACTCAGAAGCGGTTACCTCTCCTTCACCTTCTCTCCCTCTGGAGAAATCTCCCCCACGTATCCGGCGATTAAGTCACAATGAAACCACTCACTGTAACGAAGACAGAAACATTAGAAACAGTAAAACATTGCCCTGAATTTCTGCGTGTTCTCTCTTCCCCAGTATTTTTTGGGAAGGGGTAATAGATCAATTATTATAATTCTGTTTGAAAGTAAGTAATTGTAAAATAACTGTAAACAAAATTTTTTAAAAAATCTCAGCTGGGTCCTTTTTTTTTTTTTTTTTTTTTTTTTTCAGCTGTGTCCTTGATATTATACCTGTGAGGTGATTGTCCTGATGGAATTTATAGCCCCAGTTCTATAAGAATAATAAATAAATAAGAATAATATATGTGTATTTACTAGGAAGTGTATTAATTCTTTTTACTTTTTCATGTATTCAATACCTAGTAAATGCAGGTGTAAAAAGATGGATAAATGTATATTAAAATAAATAACAGTATGAGTTCCTTGAGCCTAGGGAGAAAATTCTCATCTTCCAAATTGGCATATTTCAGATGCTTGCTTTTTTTTTTTTTTTTTTTTTTTTTGCCGTATGCGGGCCTCTCACTGTTGTGGCCTCTCCCATTGCGGAGCACAGGCTCCGGACGCGCAGGCCCAGCGGCCATGGCTCACGGGCTCAGTCGCTCCGCGGCATGTGGGATCTTCCCGGACCAGGGCACGAACCCGTGTCTCCTGCATCGGCAGGCGGATTCTCAACCGCTGCGCCACCAGGGAAGCCCAGATGCTTGCTTTTAAACTGTTTGGAATTCAAAATGTGCTTTCCCACAGATGTGCCAAGAACTAGAGAAATGAGGAAGAGGAGTATCACGGAAAAAAAGTGCGTCTCTAGGTATTTGAACTAGTTGGCATTACAACTTCCTGCTATGGAATTTGAGGAGAAGAAAGGAAACAAGGGAAGAATGGGAGCAATTCTCAGGGTAGGTCACAGAGCACACAACAGCTTGATTACTTTCCAGAGTAAGGACCTTGGCGGGGGGTGGGGGGCGCACTAGGTAGCCACCTCCTCCGTGAGACAGTGTGTAGCCATCTGCTTTCATACAAAAGTCTTTTATACCTCAGGTTTGTGTCCCTTGGACATCACTGCATATGCGGTCCAAAGTCACCATTGTGATCTCCAGTGTGATTAAACTTCATACAGAATCTCAAGTTCCACGCATTGCCCAGAATCTTCTTTATCTATGAATAGCCCCCCTCCTTTATTCTTGGCACAATCCATCCTTCTTCTCCTTTACGGTGCAACAGAAGTCTTACTTTTATGGAAAGGAACTTTCTGACTCAGGCTAGAGGAATATCTCTACCACCCTACCTAGAGAGAGGGAGGTAACCTCTTTTTATATACACAGATCTCAGACACTCCTTGTGCTTTTTTAAATCTACATAGCCTCAGAATACACCAGGGAAGCTTTTTTTTTTTTTTTTTTTTTGCGGTACGCGGGCCTCTCACTGCTGCGGCCTCTCCCGTTGCGGAGCACAGGCTCCGGACGCACAGGCTCAGCGGCCATGGCTCACGGGCCCAGCCGCTCCGCAGCATGTGGGATCCTCCCGGACCGGGGCACGAACCCGTGTCCCCTGCACCGGCAGGCGGTCTCTCAACCACTGTGCCACCAGGGAAGCCCACACCTGGGAAGCTTTTTTGCACCCTAGAGCTATTTAAATTAGGTTATCTTCCAATGAATAGGATTTTTTAATGGAACCATCTTTAAGTGAAATTTTGTTCTAAAATTAACTTTATTTCAAAGGCAAATATTAAAAGTTGTTTATCAAAGGCAAATATTAAAAGTTGTTTATCATCTCATAAACTATCATTCATCAGTTATATTAAAACCTAATCTTTTAAGACAAATACACAGTGGAAGGAGTAGACAGATCCATCTACCTTAAATGACTCTCAATTCACAGTTCTCTCTCACCATTCCAGGTCTGCTGTGAATGAATAACAATTATTACAAATTATAAGAATAACATTTAGAAAAACTAAACAATCATGCTAGTTATCACTCTAGTTATTTAATGGCAGCACATTGGCTTATTTAACAGGTAATGTTTTCTTCCTATTCCTTCACACACAAGTAGAAAAGCAGTGATTAGATTCCTCATGAAAGCAAATCCAAGGTTATTAGGGAGTCACTGTATGTAGTTTTATGTGCAGGAAAAAAATCTAATGAATAATTCTATCACTCCTGTCTATACACTATTTGCCAGTATTGAAGAAGCTGTGAACTAGGTAAATGTTTACAAATGGATTTTAATTTTAGTATAGCTAAATATTTAGTATACTAAATATTAATAGCTGTGGATTTAATTTTGGATAAACGAAATCTTGGTGCTAAGAGGCCAGGCGTTTGATAACTACCTGATGCTCATTACACAGAGATTTGTTTGCTTTTATAGCCATAGTACTTCTGAACCATGTCTGTGATAAAGGGAAGCCAGCAATAAAAATCATGAAGGTGACTGAGAAATAGCTCGAAGTATACATCCCCTTGAATGAATAGTCTCAGTTGCCTCAATACATGAAGAGCAAATTATTTTGGTTCTTTTTAGCTATGTGGACATCCCATCTCATTTCCCAAAAGGTTTAAGGCAAACCATTACTCTTAATTCACAATTTAAAAACTGATTCTTGAGGAATCCATAAGGGAGGAAGGAAATCATCTGTGAAAACAAGTTTAAAAGTTGACCTATCTAGTGACCCTATGATCCCAACTTCTGGTGTTCACCCTCTTGTATGATCCCCTCCCCTGAGTGTGGATAGGACCTGTGACTTGCTTCAAACCAATAGATTATGGTAAAGGTGATAAATGTCACTCCCATGATTATGTTATGCTTATAAGATTCCATCTTGCTGGCCGTCTTGCCCTCACTCCCCTGCTGACTTTGAAGAAGCAAACACCCATGCTATGAACTGCCTGTGAAGGGACCCACATGGCAAGGATCTGCAGGTAGCCTGTAGGAGCTAAGGGCCTATAGCTTCAAGGAACAACAACCTGAGTGAGCCTCAAAGTGGACCCTTCCACAGTCAAACTTCAAGATGAGAATACAGCCTAACACACACCTTGGTTGTAGTCTGGCGAGACTGTGAAGCAGAGAACCCAGCTAAACCAGGGCTAGACTCTGAATCACAGAAATTGTGAGATAATAAATGTGTGTTGTTTTAAGCTACTAAAAAAAAACAGTTGAACTAACTAGGAATATTCTATTTTTCAGTAATTCTACATGCAGAAGGATTTTTTTTTTTTTTTTTTTTTTTTTTTTTTGCGGTACGTGGACCTCTAACTGTTGTGGCCTCTCCCATTGTGGAGCATAGGCTCTGGACGCACAGGCTCAGCAGCCATGGCTCACAGGCCTAGCCACTCAGAGGCATGTGGGATCTTTCCAGACCGGGACACGAACCCGTGTCCCCTGCATCGGCAGGTGGGTTCTCAACCACTGTGCCACCAGGGAAGCCCCAAGAAGGATTTTTAAGCCCAATTATTCTCCCCTGCTCAATTTCCTAAGAACCTTAAGGCCCATGCTGTCCAAAAGAAGGAGAAAGAGATTTAAAAGGGAAATCAAAATGGAAAATACAGAAGATAAGTTTAGTGGTAATATTTGAGACATAAAGGAAACAGAGCTTGCTAAGAAGGATTTTGTGAGAGGATTAACTATGGTCATTCTTGGTAGCCATGCTATGCTCAAAAGCCATAGCTTTCCAGGACCAGATGGCTTCACAGGCCAATTCTATCAAACATTTAGAGAAGAGCTAACACCTATCCTTCTCAAACTCTTCCAAAATATAGCAGAGGGAGGAACACTCCCAAACTCATTCTACAAGGCCACCATCACCCTGATACCAAAACCAGACAAAGATATCACAAAGAAAGAAAACTATAGGACAATATCACTGATGAACATGGACGAAAAAATCCTCAACAGAATACTAGCAAACAGAATGCAACAGCACATTAAAAGGATCATACACCATGATCAAGTGGTATTTACCCCAGGAATGCAAGGATTCTTCAATATATGCAAATCAATCAATGGGATACACCATATTAACAAACTGAAGGATAAAAACCATATGATCATCTCAAGAGATGCAGGAAAAACTTTTGACAAAATCCAACACCCATTTAGAATAAAAATCCTCCAGAAAGTAGGCATCGAGGGAACTTACCTCAACATAATAAAGGCTATATATGACAAACCCACAGCCAACATCGTTCTCAATGGTGAAAAACTGAAAACATTTCCACTAAGATCAGGAACAAGACAAGGTTGCCCAATCTCACTATTATTATTCAACATAATTTTGGAAGTTTTAGCCACAGCAATCAGAGAAGAAAAAGAAATAAAAGGAATCCAAATCGGAAAAGAAGAAGTACAGCTGTCACTGTTTGCAAATGACATGATTCTATACATAGAGAATCCTAAAGATCTTACCAGAAAACTACTAGAGCTAATCAATGAATTTGGTAAAGTTGCAGGATACAAAATTAATGCACAGAAATCTATTTCTCTGAAAGTGAAATTAAGGAAACACTCCTATTTACCATTGCAACAAAAAGAATAAAATACCTAGGAATAAACCTAAGGAGACAAAAGACCTGTATGCAGAAAACTATAAGACACTGCTGAAAGAAATTAAAGATGATACAAATAGATGGAGAGATATACCATGTTCTTGGATTGGAAGAATCAACATTGTGAAAATGACTATACTACCCAAAGCAGTCTACAGATTCAATGCAATCCCTATCAAACTACCACAGCATTTCTCACAGAACTAGAACAAAAAAATTTAACAATTTGTATGGAAACACAAAAGACCCCGAATAGCAAAAGCAATCTTGAGAAAGAAAAACGGAGTTGGAGGAATCAGGCTCCCTGACTTCAGACTATACTACAAAGCTACTGTAATCAAGACAGTATGGTACTGACACAAAAACAGAAATACAGATCAATGGAACAGGATAGAAAGCCCAGAGATAAACCCACACAGACATGGTCACCTTATTTTTGATAAAGGAGGCAAGAATATACAATGGAGAAAAGACAGCCTTTTCAATAAGTGGTGCTGGGAAAACTGGACAGCTACATGTCAAAGAGTGAAATTAGAACACTCCCTAACACCATACACAAAAATAAACTCAAAATGGATTAAAGACCTAGATGTAAGTCCAGACACTATAAAACTCTTAGAGGAAAACATAGGCAGAACACTCCATGACATACATCACAGCAAGATCCTTTTTAACTCACCTCCTAGAGAAATGGAAATAAAAACAAAAATAAACAAATGGGACCTAATGAAACTTAAAAACTTTTGCACGGCAAAGGAAACTATAAACAAGATGAAAAGACAACCCTCAGAATGGGAGAAAATATTTGCAAACGAATCAAGAGACAAAGGATTAATCTCCAAAATATATAAACAACTCATGCAGCTCAATATGAAAGAAACAAACAACCCAATCCAAAAATGGGCAGACGACCTAAATAGACATTTCTCCAAAGAAGATATACAGATTGCCAACAAACACATGAAAGGATGCTCAGCATCACTAATCATTAGAGAAATGCAAATCAAAACTACAATGAGGTATCACCTCACACCAGTCAGAATGGCCATCATCAAAAAATCTACAAACAATAAATACTGGAGAGGGTGTGGAGAAAAGGGAACCCTCTTGCACTGTTGGTGGGAATGTAAATTGATACAGCCACTATGGAGAACAATATGGAGGTTCCTTAGAAAACTAAAAATAGAACTTCCATACGACCCAGCAATCCCACTACTGGGCATATACCCTGAGAAAACCATAATTCAAAAAGAGTCATGTATCACAATGTTCATTGCAGCTCTATCTACAATAGCCAGGACATTGAAGCAACCTAAGTGTCCATCGACAGATGAATGGATAAAGAAGATGTGGCACATGTATACAATGGAATATTACTCAGCCATAAAAAGAAACGAAATTGAGTTATTTGTAGTGAGGTGGATGGATCTAGAGTCTGTCATACAGAGTGAAGTAAGTCAGAAAGAGAAAAATAAATACTGTATGCTAACACATATATATGGAATTTTTAAAAAATGGTTATGAAGAACCTAGGGGCAGGACAGGAATAAAAATGCAGATGTAGAGAATGGACTTGAGGACACGGGGAAGGGGAAGGGTAAGTTGGGATGAAGTGAGAGAGTGGCATGGACTTATATACACTACCAAATATAAAATAGATAGCTAGTGGGAAGCAGCCCCATAGCACAGGGAGATCAGCTTTGTGCTTTGTGACCACCTAGAGGGGTAGGATAGGGAGGGTGGGAGGGAGGGAGATGCAAGAGGGAGGAGATGTGGGGATGTGTGTATATGTATAGCTGATACACTTTGTTGTAGAGCAGAAGCTAACACACCATTGTGGGGCAATTTTACTCCAATGTTAAAAAAAATTTTTTTTAAAAGCCATAGCTTTGGCTATGCTCTTTTCTTCTTTCTCTTTGTCTCCTCCCCTTCCCCCCACCTCCTCCTCCTCCTCCTCCTTCTCCTTCTCCTCCTCCTTCTTGGCATTTAGCACATATCATTTATTACCTCATTTAATTTTACCAGGAGACAAAACATGTATTTTTCTCAGATGAAAAAACTGAGTCTTTGATTGAGTTGTTCTCATCTAGTAAAGGCGGCAGAGGTAAGATTCAAACCCAGGCCTGCTGAACACACATGCACATGTTCTTTCTACCACACTAAGGGCCTAAGAAGGGAACCAAAGAATCAGTGTCTGCAAGTGCACAGTGTTGGTGGACAGTCTCTACTTCATTAGAGGCTACCTATTTCTCTTTCTTTTCTTTCTTCTTTTTTTCTTTCTTCTTTCTTTCTTTTTTTCTGCCTATAACACCTTGTAATGATTCTATACCTTCAGTTCAAGAGTGTGAGGGAGTAAGGATTGCTGTATGCAAAAATTGCTTCAAAAGAAATTTGCATAAGTAATAACATGTATTTATACTTGAAACAATATTTTGAAATCACTAGTGAGCATTATACCTTGTCTTTATGAACAAATGACCATTGCAGTTGGCCCTTGACATCTGTCTTCCTGGAAGAGAAATTGGGAATATTACTGGTAATATTAGCTTCTGACATTCAAAAATAAAAATTCTGAAATAAGACAATAGCTTTGTAAGACATGCTACACTATTGTCTTGAGAAACAAAGCACCTATAAAACTATTGTCTCTTCCATTAGCATATAAAGAATCATGCTTAGGCAGCTTTATGATTGGAGGTCCAGAGAGGAAGAAGAAGGACCACAAATAGATCCTTCCCCATTTCAGTGTTCAAAAGAATGCATCTCTGATGCATTAATTTCTGTGTCAACTTGACTAGGCCATAGAATGCACAGATATCTAGTTAAACATGATTTCTGAGTGTGTCTGTGAGGGTGTTTCCGATTAGCATCTGAATTAGTAGACTGAGTCAAGCAGATTGCCCTCCCTAGTGTAGGTGGGCCTCACCCAATCCACTGGGGACCTGAACAGAACAAAAAGAAAGAGGAAGGGAGAATTCACTCTGCCTGTTGCTTGAGCTGGAACATCAGTCTTCTCCTACGTTTCTCCTGCACCCAATGGGACTTACATCAGTGGGTCCTGGTTCTCTGGCTTTGGGCTGAACTGAAACTATACTACTGGCTTTCCAGGGCCTCCAACTTGCACACAACAAATTGGGACTTCTCAGCCTCCATAACTGACTGCCCAATTCCTCATAATCTCTCTCTCTCTCTCTCTCAGTTCTGTTTCTCTACAGAACCCTAACTTAACATTCTGCAACTTGGATGTGAAGATAAAATGTACCTTCTTCATTTTAAACTCCAGCTGCTCTAGCAGATCTGGAGACCTTCCCCATGAGCTTTGACTCACTAGTTCTTACAAAAACAATGTCTTTAAAAGAAATGCCAGTTTAAAGCTTAGTTCAATCTTATACTTTAAAAAGTTTCTTTAGGTAATACTCAGTCTCTTGAGGGTCCTCCTCTCCTTAAGGTGGGTCTGGATGATGGGGAGACAGTTGTTCCTCTGTGACTTTGTGCAACTTGTTGGGGTAAGGCAAGGTCCTTGGAGTCATGTTCAGTTTTTCTTTTTGTACCTGGAAGCTGTGCAAAATCCATTGTCCACTCAGTCTCTCTGTGCTTCTGGAATTCGTGGCTCAAGTCTGAGGCTGGTGTGAGTGGTGACTGGGCTCTTTCCAGTGGGCAGTGCTCCCAATGGGGCTCCCCTATCTGCCTGGCTTTCCCCAACTCTTGCTGCCGGCAGACCCCCGAGTCTCTGCCATACCCTCTCTGCAGTCTCTCTGCCTGTTCTCTACCTCAGCCTCTGGGTGGGTTGCCTCACTGGGCCTCAGGGTAGACATTCTGCTACCAATTCAGGGTCTGCACCCCATGGGAGCTGTCGGTGGATCAGGCAGCAAAACTTGAGGTAACCAATGGTGCATCACTTCTCTGATACAGAAGCTCCCTTGCTGGCGTGGGGCAGCCTGGGAGGTGGTGCTTTCCCAGAGCCTGAACAAGGTTGTGTGTCCTTCCTCCTCCTCCTTCCTATTTCCTTTCTGTTTCCACTTGAAAGATTTAGGGAAGAGCAGGAATAATAAAGACCATTCAGAGAAGCCAGGAAACTAACTTTGTTCTCAGTGGTCCCTAAAAAGCTTTTAGGCAAAATGCTATGGAGAAACGTTAAGGAGCCTTAATTAGGGTTTTCAAAATCAAACCCAAGACAACACAGAATTTGATTGTGTAATCTAAATAGTCTTTGGAAAAATTGGAACTACAGTCCTAAGGAAAGAAGATGGAACATGAAGAGAGGTGAGCAGATTGTCCTGAGGTGGTGCCACTCTTCCTGTTATCCTCTTGGTATTTATAGCAAATTCAGAACAGCAGGAAGGATGTAGCTACTGTGTAAGATATGACTCCACACTGATCGTGTCAAGTTCTTTCTCAGACCCCTGCATACTTATTGGCCTGGATTCGGGTTTAGAGTCGCAACTGCAGTGCCTAATGATAAATATATCTGATACATTTATCATTACACCATTTATAAATGATAAATAAATAAATAAATAAATATAAAAAACAGTCTTCTGCTATAATCAGTTTGAATATAAGCTCCATGAAATAAGGGACCTTGTCTTATTTTATTTACTACTGAATACTCCTAGGACCTAAAGCTTTGTACAGTATTTAGTAAATGGAAGATGTTTAGGAAATATCTGTGGCTTGATTAACTGATTATTTTATGCTATGTTGAAACTCTTTTCTCAGCATGTCCTATACTGAAGGCAGTAATTCTAGTTTATTGGCTTACTTAAAATTTTTCCATGTAATAGTTACATTTGGAGCCAGATATATAAAAAATTTTATCACAACGCTAGTTTCCACCTATTAAAAGATGCTTTTCCAGGGTGTGTGTGTTTATGTGTATGTGTGTTTCCCACAATCAAAAGATGTAATCCTGCAATTATGGCAAAAACATAAATGGTCACATTTGAAATATCAAATAAGACATTAAGTTGAGAACAAAGTTATTAACATTGGTTTAGTCTACTGTGGTTTTTTTTTTTTGCCATTTGATTTATCAAGTATTTATAAAGCATCAGTTGTGATGACTGAAATATTTGACACTTATAAGATATGAACCCAGGTCTTCTTAGCTGGGGAGCCAGGAAACCTACACTGTAAGGAAATAGCTAAGTGACAGCACAGTGAATACATGATTAAATGCTCAAATGAGTGATATCAATGGTGAATGCTATGGGAGCATGAAAGTCTAAGAGACAAAGGAGGCTTCAGGAAGAATTATAGTCTGAGGTGGACCAAATAGCTCCACCCTGGACCCAGCGTGGAAGGACCCCCTCCACTCCCTCTTTGGTCACACTTCCCTACAAGTGTAAGGAATTGCATCCCCCCTCTTCTGGGCCATGCTCTGTGTACTGGGACCCCAGGATTCTGGCCAAACACTGAGCCCTTTTCCAGAGTCTCGTCTCCTGGCAGCCACAGGCAGGTGAAGGATTGAGTAGAAGGTGGAAAAGAAGCAGGGTGGACCAAGGGCCTGAGGCTGAGGACCAGTGGCTGGCTCTTCCTGTGTCATCACATCCTGGCACAGAGAAAGAATTCTAAATTAGAACTCGGCCTTCCAGTTTACTATGAAGGTCAAGGAGGAAGATAGAACACAACTTTTTTTTAAACTTTAAGTTAAATTTGTAACATTTAAATATTTAGATATAAAAATATTGATTCAAATTTGTACTTTTGCCCCAAGCCTGACAAATATCAGGGGCAAGTCTGACCAGAAGGGATAGGGAAGGGGAAGAAGGAGGGGAGTGGAATGAAAAGTGAACATCTATGAGAAATGCTGTGCAGTGAGCTCCATGCAGCGGGTAAAGTGGAACTCTCAGAGCGTTCAGGAAGGCAACAGGAGATGAGTTCTTCTTCTCCATGACTAAGAAAAGAGAAGCCCTTACCTGAACTTGTGCATATACACGTTAATAAATCATAAGTTCCAGGTGATTTGTAGTATTTCGTGGGCTATCTCCTTTCCTTTCAATAAATTCCTTATTGCATAAAACAAGCAGAGTACAGTTCTGAACTGCCATTATGACTAGTATAGAGATTTCCCTGGCAGTCTAGTGGTTAAGACTCTGCACTTCCATTGCAAGGGGCACGGGTTTGATCCCTGGTCACAGAACTAATATCCTGCATGCCACATGGTGCAGCCAAAAAAAAAAAAAAAAAAAAAAAAGACTAGTATAAAAGCACAGAAGAAACGCCAGAGGTGATAGATATGTTCTATGAGAACAAATTAAGAAACAAACAAACAAAAAAACCTGGGACCGACCAGAATCACAACTAACTGCTGAACAGTCATTGACAGGAAGACACTGGAACTCACCCAAAAAGATACCCCATATCCAAAGACAAAGGAGAAGCCACAATGAGATGGTAGGAGGGGCACAATCACAATAAAATCAAATCCCATAACTGCTGGGTGGGTGACTCACAAACTAGAGAACACTTACACCACAGAAGTCCACCCACTGAAGTGAAAGTTCTGAGCCCCATGTCAGGCTTCTCAACCTGAGGGTCCGGCAATGGGAGGAGGAATTGCTAGAGAATCAGACTTTGAAGCCCAGCAGGATTTGATTGCAGGACTTCAACAGGACTGGGAGAAACAGAGACTACACTCTTGGAGGGCACACACAAAGTAGTGTGCACATCAGGACTCAGGGGAAGGAGTAGTGACCCCATAGGAGACTGAACCAGACCTACCTGCTAGTGTTGGAGGGTATCCTGCAGAGGTGGGGGGTGGCTGTGTCTCACCGTGAGGACAAGGACACTGGCAGCAGAAGTTCTGGGAGGTACTCCTTGGCGTGAGCCCTCCCAGAGTCTGCCATTAGCCCCACCAAAGAGACCAGGTAGGCTCCAGTGTTGGGTCACCTCTGGCCAAATAGCCAAAAGGGAGGGAACCCAGACCCACGCATCAGCAGAAAAGTGGATTAAAGTTTTACTGAGCTCTGCCCACCAGAGCAACAGCCAGCTCTACCCACCACTAGTCCCTACCATCAGGAAACTTGCACAAGCCTCTTAGATAGCCCCATCCACCAGAGGGCAAACAGCAGAAGCAAGAAGAACTACAATCCTGCAGCCTGTGGAAAGAAAACCACAGTCACAGAAAGATAGACAAGAGGAAAAGGCAGAGGGCTACGTACCAGATGAAGGAACAAGATAAAACCCCAGAAAAACAACTAAATGAAGTGGAGATAGGCAACCATCCAGAAAAAGAAATCAGAATAATGATAATGAAGATGATCCAGGACCTCGGAAAAAGAATGGAGGCAAAGATCGAGAAGATGCAAGAAATGTTTAACAAAGACCTAGAAGAATTAAAGAACAAACAGAGATGAACAATACAATAACTGAAATGAAAACTACACTTGAAGCAATCAATAGCAGAATAACTGAGGCAGAAGAACGGATAAGTGACCTGGAAGACAGAATGGTGGGATTCACTGCTGTGGAACAGAATAAAGAAAAAAGAATGCAAAGACATGAAGACAGCCTAAGAGACCCCTGGGACAACATTAAATGCAACAACATTCGCTTTATAGGGGTCCCAGAAGGAGAAGAGAGAGAGAAAGGAGCAGAGAAAATATTTGAAGATATTATAGTCGAAAACTTCCCTAACATGGAAAAGGAAATAGCCACCCAAGTCTAGCAATCACAGAGAGTCCCATACGGGATAAACCCAAGGAGAAACATGCTGAGACACAAAGTAATCAAATTGGCAAAAATTAAAGACATTTAATTTGAAATTAAATTTGAAAAATTTAATTGAAAGCATCAAGGGAAAATGACAAATAACATACAAGGGAACTCCCATAAGGTTAACAGCTGATTTCTCAGCAGAAACTCTACAAGCCAGAAGGGAGTGGCATGACATATTTAAAGTGATGAAAGGGAAGAACCTGCAACCAAGATTACTCTACCCAGCAAGGATCTCATTCAGATTCCATGGAGAAATCAAAAGCTTAACAGACAAGCAAAAGCTAAGAAAATTCAGCACCACCAAACCAGCTTTACAACAAATGCTAAAGGAACTTCTATAAGTGGAAAACACAAGAGAAGAAAAGGACCTACAAAAACAAACCCAAAACAATTAAGAAAATGGTAATAGGAACATACATATTGATAATTACCATAAATGTGAATGCATAAATGCTCCAACCAAAAGACACAGGCTTGCTGAATGGATACAAAAACAAGACCCATATATATTCTGTCTACAAGAGACCCACTTCAGACCTAGGGACACATACAGACTGAAAGTGAGGGGATGGAAAAAGATATACCATGCAAATGGAAATCAAAAGAAAGCTGAAGTAGCAATACTCAGATCAGATAAAATAGACTTTAAAATAAAGAATGTTGCAAGAGACAAGGAAGGACACTACATAATGATGAAGGGATCAATCCAAGAAGAAGATATAACAATTATAAATATATATGCACCCAAAATAGGAGCACCTCAATAAATGGGGCAACTGCTAACAGTTCTAAAAGAGGAAATCGACAGTAACACAACAATAGTGGGGAACTTTAACACCTCACTTACACCAATGGACAGATCATCCAAACAGAAAGTTAATAAGGAAACACAAGCTTTAAATGACACAATAGACCAGATACATTTAATTGATATTTATAGGACATTCCATCCCAAAACAGCAGATTACACTTTCTTCTCAGGTGTGCATGGAACATTCTCCAGGATAGATCACATCTTGGGTCACAAATCAAGCCTCACTAAATTTAAGAAAATTGAAATCATATCAAGCATCTTTTCTGACCACAACACTATGAGATTAGAAGTGAATTACAGGGAAAAAAACGTAAAAAACACAAACACATGGAGTCTAAACAATACATAACTAAATAAGCAAGAGATCCCTGAAGAAATCAAAGAGGAAATCAAAAAATACCTACAGACAAATGACAATGAAAACACGATGATCTAAAACCTATGGGATGCAGCAAAAGCAATTCTAAGAGGAAAGTTTATAGCAATACAATCCTACCTCAAGACACAGCAAACATCTCAAATAAACAACCTAACCTTACACCTAAAGGAAGTAGAGAAAGAAGAACAAACAAAACCCAAAGTGGCAGAAGGAAAGAAATCATAAACATCAGAGCAGAAATAAATGAAATAGAAACAAAGAAAATAGCAAAGATCAATCAAACTAAAATCTGGTTCTTTGAGAAGATAAACAAAATTGATAAACCATTAGCCAGACTCATCAAGAAAAAGAGGGAGAGGACTCAAATCAATAAAATTAGAAATGAAAAGGGAGAAGTTACAACAGACACCACAGAAATACAAAGGATCATGAGAGATTACTACAAGCAACTCTATCCCAATAAAATGAACAACCTGGAAGAAAAAGACAAATTCTTAGAAAGGTATAACCTTCCAAGACTGAATCAGGAAGAAATAGAAAATATGAACATACTAATCACAAGTAATGAAATTTAAACTGTGATTAAAAATATTCCAACAAACCAAAGTCCAGGACCAGATGGCTTCACAGGTGAACTCTATCAAAGAGTTAGAGAAGAGCTAACACCTATCCTTCTCAAATTCTTCCAAAAAACTGCAGAGGAAGGAACACTCCCAAACTCATTCTATGAGGTCGCCATCACCCTGATACCAAAACCAGACAAAGATACGACAAAAAAAAAAAAAAGAAAATTACAGACCAATATCACTGATGATATTGTTCTGTAACAGAATTCTGTTGGTCTAGCCAACAGAATCCAAGATAACATTAAAAGGATTATACACCATGATCAAGTGGGATTTATCCCAGGGATGCAAGGATTCTTCAATATACACAAATCAATCAATGTGATACATCATATTAACAAATTGAAGAAGAAAAACCATATGATCATCTCAATAGATGCAGGAAAAGCTTTTGACAAAATTCAACACCAACTTATGATAAAAACTCTCCAGAAAGTGGGCAAAGAGGGAACCTACCTCAACATAATAAAGGCCATATATGACAAACCCACAGCAAACATCATTCTCAATGGTGAAAAACTGAAAGCATTTCTTCTAAGATCAGGAACAAAACAAGGATGTCCACTCTCACCACTATTATTCAACATAGTTTTGGAAGTCCTAGCCACGGCAATCAGAGAAGAAAAAGAAATAAAAGGAATACAAATTGGAAAAGAAGAAGTAAAACTGTCACTGTTTGCAGATGACATGATACTATACATAGAGAATCCTAAAGATGCCACCAGAAAACTCCTAGAGCTAATCAATGAATTTGGTAAAGTTGCAGGATACAAAATTAATGCGCAGAAATCTCTTGCTTTCCTATACACTAATGATGAAAAATCTGAAAGAGAAATTAAGGAAACACTCCCATTTACCATTGCAACAAAAAGAATAAGATACCTAGGAATAAACCTACCTAGGGAGACAAAAGACCTGTATGCAGAAAACTATAAGACACTGATGAAAGAAATTAAAGATGATACCAACAGATGGAGAGATATACCATATGGTATAGAGATATACCATATTCTTGGATTGGAAGAATCAATATTGTGAAAATGACTTAACTACCCACAGCAATCTACAGATTCAATGCAATCCCTATCAAATTACCAATTGCATTTTTTACGGAACTAGAACAAAAAATCTTAAAATTTGTATGGAGACACAAAAGACCCTGAATAGCCAAAGCAGTCTTGAGGGAAAAAAATGGAGCTGGAGGAATCAGACTCCCTGACTTCAGAATATACTACAAAGCTCCAGTAATCAAGACAATATTGTACTGGTACAAAAACAGAAACATAAATCAATGGAACAGGATAGAAAGTCCAGAGATAAACCCATGCACCTATGGTCAACTGATCTATGACAAAGGAGGCAAGGATATACAATGGAGAAAAGACAGTCTCTGCAATAAGTGGTTCTGGGAAAGCTGCACAGCTACATGTAAAGAATGAAATTAGAACACTCCCTAACACTATAACAAAAATAAACTCAAAATGGATTAAAGATCTAAATGTAAGACCAGAGACTATAAAACTCTTAGAGGAAAACATAGGAGGAACACTCTTTGACATAAATCACAGCAAGATCCTTTTAAACTCACCTCCTAGAGAAATGGAAATAAAAACAAAGATAAACAAATGGGACCTAATGAAACTTAAAAGCTTTTGCACAGCAAAGGAAACCATAAACAAGATGAAAAGACAACCCTCAGAATGGGAGAAAATATTTGGAAATGAATCAACAGACAAAGGATTAATCTCCAAAATATATAAACAGCTCATGAAGCTCAATATTAAAAACACAAACACCCAATCCAAAAATGGACAGAAGACCTAAATAGACACTTCTCCAAAGAAGACATACAGATGGCCAAGAAGCACATGAAAAGCTGCTCAACATCACTAATTATTAGAGAAATGCAAATCAAAACTACAATGAGGTATCACCTCACACCAGTTAGAATGGGCATCATCAGAAAATCTACAAACAACAAATGCTGGAGAGGGTGTGGAGAAAAGGGAACCCTCTTGCACTTTGGTGGGAATGTAAATGGATACAGCCACTATGGACAACAGTATAGAGGTTCCTTAAAAAACTAAAAATAGAGCTACCATACGACCCAGCAATCCCACTACTGGGCATATACCCAGAGAAAAGCATAATTCAAAAAGACACATGCATCCCAATGTTCATTGCAGCCCTATTTACAATAGCCAGGACATGGATGCAATCTAAATGCCCATCAGCAGACAAATGGATAAAGAAGTTGTGGTACAAATATATAATGGAATATTACTCAGCCATAAAAAGGAATGAAATTGAGTCATTTGTAGAGATGTGGATGGATCTAGAGACTGTCATACGGAGTGAAGTAAGTCAGAAAGAGAAAAACAAACATCATATATTAATGCATGTATGTGGAAACTAGGAAAATGGTACAGATGAACTGGTTTGCCAGGCAGAGAGACACAGATGTAGAGAACAAACGTATGGACACCAAGGGTGGTGGTGGTGGTGGTGGTGGGATGAATTGGGAGATTGGGATTGACATGTATACACTAATATCTATAAAATCGATAACTAATAAGAACCTTCGGTATAAAAATATAAATAAAATAAAATTCAAAAAAAAAAAGAGAGAAACTGGAAGAACTCAAAAACAAAAACAAAGAAAAACCTGGGACCAAGCAAAATGGCCAACAAAGGGAGAATTAATAAGTGAATGATGGTCTATCCCTATTGTGAAATACTATGTAGACACTGAAAAATCATGTCGGAGATGATCATTTTGTGACTTGAGAAACTGTTCATGATATAAGTGAAAAGACCAGGATATAAAATTTTACTTGGTATAATATTGTTTGTTTTTAAAAATACACCATATGCATATTGAAAAGACTGAAAATAAATACATTGTAATGGTAACAGTGGGTGAGTAATAGACATTTCTCACGTTCCCATATTTCCAAATTTTATATGATGACATGTATTAGGGTTGCAAACTACTGCTATAAACACACACACACACACATGATCTGGGGAAAAGAGAAAAAAAGCAGAACTAAGAATCATCACCAGAGTATTTCAGTTCAACATGGTAATGGAACATGTGTGTTCCAATATGAGAACCTGTTGAAATGCTGAAATGAAAATGACCATGTGAAAGAGCAAAAAGAAATAACCCTTAAAGGTAAGGAGAATAAATGAAAGGGTGAGTCATCAGAAGAGAGGTATCAAGTGATTTCAGGAAGATGAGAAGCAGAGCAGGTTAATCAGAGTGGAGGAAGCCCACAGTCCAAGTCTGAAGAGACTGAAGTGGAGATGAGAGCCACTCTTTGGGGTAGAAAGCTGGGGAGGTTCTAGGCCAGGAGGAGGCTGGTGGATGGAAAGATGAGGGAGGTCTGAAAACAAGGATACACGGAAGCTTAACATTTGGCCCCTTAAATGACTCCTTACCCATATATATGTGTAAAACAATTGACATTTATCTTGAGTGCAACAAAATGAAAAGAAAAACAAGTGGGCTCTTACCCAAAGAAACTGATCTGCTTGGGAAGAACTAAGGCTTCCTCTTCTATAATCTCAAATGTTCAGGCTCTCAGTCTGATGATCAGCATCCTGTCCACACACTTTAAAGCAGTCTTCAGACAACATGAACTACCCAAAGCATGCAAAGTTCTCAGCCTCATCAGTTTAAGAAGAGGCCTCTTGGGGAAAAAGACTACAATGCAATGGCAGAGAAAACTCAAACTAGCAACCTAGAACAATCAACCTGATCCTTCAGTCTTAAAGATGAATAGAAAACCAAGGATCACTGCATTTATGAATACCAGTGGCAAGAAAGATAAGGGTCCAGATAAGCAAAACACCTGATCACAGAAAAAACAAATATAATTTGGGGAATAGAGGGATAAATAACCTTCTAATTAATACTTAGAGAGATTTAAGAAGTCAGTAACCCATAAAACAAGAATAGAATTCAAAGAAGGAACATTCAGGAATACAAATGAAGCCGCTGAAAGTTAAAAACAAAAATTGCCAAAGTAAAAAAAGAAAATTAATTAAAAGACTGGTAGATAAAGTCAAAAAACCTCCCAGAATGTTAAGCAAAAAAATAAATAAAAAAGACAAAGTGATAAAAAGTAGCATCTAATATTCAACATTTATGTCCTCAAAAAAAAGGGAAGTGAGAAAATGGAGAAGAAATTATTTTTTCAAGAAAAGGACAAAACATTTCCAAGATCTGAAGAAAGACATGAATCTGTCTAACGTGATAAATGAAGCAAGATTCATGGTAGACACCATCATCATGAAGTTTCAGAACACCAAACATAAAGAGATCATAAAAAGATTCATAGAGGGAAGGGGGATAAACAGACTACCAATAAGGGAATGAGAACCCAATTGTCATAAGAATTATCATCAGTGATATTAGGTACCAGAAGACAATAAAGTAATTTCTTCAAGGCTCTGAGAATTCTAGATTTGAATGAAGAATTCTATACCTGGCCAAATTAATGTGAAGGTAAAATAAAGATATTTTCAGATGTACAAACACGTCAGAAAGTTACCTCCATGAACTATTTCTGAGAAAGTTACCTGAGGATGAATGTCCTTAAAAGAAAAGGAATCAACAAAAAAGAGAAAGACATGGGATCCACCCAGGAATTATCAATCCCCAGATTACCTCTTGCAATGAGTTTACATTGGGGCACAAAGTGGAAGGCTCTGGAAGAGATGCCACAGGGGAAAAAAGGAGACCATGATGTCACTTTTGCAGAGAAGTAAATATAATCCCAGTGCACTATTTGGCTCTTGTAGTGAGCAACACATACACGATAAGATAATCAAATTAGGTATTTTTCAACTTTTAGAATCAAAGCATAATCAAGACAGACAAGACGATTATAAAATATGGTTAAAGACAGACAAAATGATTATAGAATACAGTTACAGAATAAAATGAACAATAAATCCAACAGTTTATAGTAACATTATTCATAATAGCAACAAAAAAAAAGTAGAAAAGACCAAAATATGTGTCACCTAAGATGAAAAAACAAAATGTGGTATATCCATACAATGAGGTATTATTCGGCAATAAAAAGGAATAAAACACATTCTAAAACATTGATGAACCTCAAAAACATTATGCAAAGTGAAAGAAGCTAGTCACAAAAGACCACATATTGTATGATTCCACTTCCATGAAGTGTCCAGAATAGGTAAATCTATGAAGACAGAAAGCAGGTTAGTGGTTGTGTAAGGTTGTGCAGAATTGGGGAGGGACAGATTATGGGAATGGGGTTCATTTTTGGGGGGTAAAGAAAATGTTCTAAAGTTAGATTATGGTGATGGTTGAACAACTCTGTACATACATAAAAAACCATTGAATTGTACACTTTAAATGGGTAAACTTTATGGATTGTAAATTATATCTCAATCAAGCTTTTTAAAAAAAATAAAAAGTAAAGGTAACAAAAGTTGGGAGGTGGACAAGAGGGGCAGAGAGGAGAAGAGAAGAGTTGAGATGGTAACACCCTTATCTAACATATCAGGTGGTTAAGAGATAATGTTGAAAACCGACAGAATAAGAACTGGAGGCTTAAATGAACAATTTAAAGTATAAAGGTAACCACTAGAAGCATTCAAAAATAATTTATCAAAAACTGGTAAGAAAAGAATAGAAGTGGGGGTAATATGAGTGAGTTAAGTCTGTCTTTCATATATAGGGAGCACATACTATCTAAAGTCAGTAAAATAAAAACTAGAGGTATATGCATATTATTCAAAGTTTTGGGTGTAACCCCAATTATAATAAAAGATAGCTGCCTCTGGGGAATGAAAATGGGATGAAGAGAAAGACTGTGATGTTTCATTAAAAGCCCTTTTGTACTATCTGTTTGTTCTGTTGTACCATGGGCCTATAGTGCTTAGATTAAAGCAAAAAGAGAACAAAATTGACTATGAAAAACTAGGGAACTAAAGAAAAAAATATTTACATGGCTCCCAAAATATGCTGTCTTGCCTGAAAATACATTTTATACATTTTCAATCCTCGATTAGATCCTTGAAAATTACAAGCCAAATAAAAATTTGCAATGAGACCAATTTCAAAATATTGTGCTCTTCCATAAAGCCTTTTTAACACTGCCATCTTGTGGCATAAAAAAGTAAAATTGTATTTACGTAGAAATTATATATTTATTTATATATTTTACACATGGTTCCAAATTCAAAAAGATTTTTTTTAAAGCATCATGTGTTAAAAAGTGTCTCTCCAACCATGTCCTTCAGAAACCCAGTTCCTCTCCATAGAGAATCCAATGTTAATTTTTTTGTGCCTATTCTTCCAGAGACATTTTAAGCATATTCAAGCAAATAAGTTTATATGTAAACATACACACACAAAGAATACTATACACAGTTATATATTTTTCTTTTTCAGTCTTTCAATATTTTGGAGATTCTTCTATATCAATACACAAAGAGTCTTCCTTAATTTTATTAGTAGGTGTAAAATATTCCATTATATGAATGTTGATTGATGGTTAATTCTAATCTTTTGATTTTTCACATGATGCTGCCATAAATAAATTTGTATGATGGCATTTCCCACATTTGGAAAGGGTACATGTATTTATAATTTTGAGAGATTTTGTCAAATTCCCCTCCATTGAGTTTGTACTAGTTTCTCCTCCAAACAGCAAGGCATGAAGTGTACTGTTTTCTTAACACCAATGACAACACATTAGGTGTTATCCAGACTTAAAAAAAAAAAAAAAAATTTATTTTTGGCTGCGTTGCGTCTGTTGCTGTGCGCAGGCTTTCTCTAGTTGTGGCGAGCGGGGGCTACTCTTTGCTGTGGCTCGTGGGCTTCTCATTGCGGTGGCTTCTCTTGTTGCAGAGCACGGGCTCTAGGTACACAGGCTTCAGTAGTTGCAGCACACAGCCTCGGTAGTTGTGGCTTGCAGGCTCTAGAGCACAGGCTCAGTGGCACACAAGGCTTAGTTGCTTCGCAGCATGTGGGATCCTCCCGGACCGGGGCACGAACCCGTGTCCCCTGCATCGGCAGGCGGACTCTCCACCACTGCGCCACCAGGGAAGCCCCTTGCAGTTTTACTTTTAATTTCACTTATTATGGGTGAGGCTGAATAATTTTCATATGTTTACCAGCCTGTATTACTTTGCTAGGGCTGCTGTAACAAAAGACCACAGTCGGTGATGTAAACAACAGAAATGTATTGTCTTATTCTGGAAACTAGTAGTCTGAGATCAATGTTTCAGCAGGGTTGGTCCCTTCTGAGGACTGTGAGGAAGGATCTGTTCCGGGCACCTCCCCTATCTTCTGGTGGTTTGCTGGCAATCCTCGGCATTCCTTGGCTTGGAGAAGCATATCGCTGTCTTAGTTTTCACACGGTGTACATGCCTGTGTCCATATTTTCTCTTTTTGTAAGGACACCAGTCATATTGGATTAGGGCCCACCCTAATGACTTCATTTTAGCTTAATTACCTTTTTTTTTTTTTCTGGCCATGCTGTGAGGCATGTAGGATCCTAGTTCCTCCACCAAGGATTGAACCTGTGCCGCCTGCAGTGCAGTCCCAACCACTGGACCACTAGGGAAGTCCCCTTAATTACCTCTTTATAGACCCTATCTCTAAATAAGGTCACATCCTGAGGTACTAAGTATTGGACTTCACCATATGAATTTTAGGAGGACACAAAGTTAAAACAGAGCCATTTATATTTTCTTAAAACTTCATGTATTTTATCCATCTTCCACTGAACCTTTAAAAACAGATTTGTAGGATCTTTTCTTGTTAGAAAAATTGGTCCTTTCACTAAGATGATTAGAAATATTTTTCTTAGTTGTTTTTCTTTTGAAGTTTTCTTTCTTATGAATATTTTCCTGCAGAGATTTTTTATTTTTTATGTAAGTAATCAATTTCTTGTTTATGGTGCTTTTGAGTTTTCATATTACATTCAAAAAAATCCTCCCTTTACATTTATAAAATAATCCTCCCATGGCTTTCCCCTAGTACTTCTATAGTGAGTTTTTTAACTTTTATTGATTTGGATTTTTCCTGGTATGCAGTGTGAAATATAAAGCCAACTTTCTTTCTGGATGGCTACTCAGTTTTCTATTACTATTTACTGAATAATTCATTTTTCCCCATTTATTTGAGATACTGCTATTTTTTTAAAGTATTTTATTTATTCATTTTTTGGCTGCGTTGGGTCTTCATTGCTGCGTGTGGGCTTTCTCTAGTTGCAGCGAGTGGGGGCTACTCTTTGTTGTGGTGCACAGGCTTCTCCTGTGGTAGCTTCTCTTGTTGTGGAGCACAGGCTCTAGGAGCGCATGCTTCAGTAGTTGCAGCACGTGGGCTCAGTAGTTGCGGTGCGCAGGCCCTAAGGCACGCAGGCTTCAGTAGTTGTGGCACACGGACTCAGTAGTTGTGGCTTGCGGGCTCTAGAGAGCAGAATCAGTAGTTGTGGTGCATGGGCTTAGTTGCTCCACGGCATGTGGGATCTTCTCGGACCAGGGATCGAACCCATGTCCCCTGCCTTGGCAGGCGGATTCTTAACCACTGTGTCACCATGGAAGCCCCGAGATACTACTTTTAATATATAGCACTATGTTCTAAATGTGTTTACGTCTATTTCTGGATTTTCAGAAAATGTCTCTAGTAAACTATTATTAATAAGCCAGTTCTATACTGTTTTAATTAAAAATTTATATTTTACAATCTGGCAGAGTTAGTAAGTACTCCGTTTCAGAATTTTCATATTTCTCTTCATATTTTTAACTTGGAGGGAAGTGACATATTTATGATGTCATATAAGAAATTTATATGACTTTTAATTCAAATCTCCACTTGCGTTCAGCAAGCAGTAGCATATTTTTAAAATTGAGGTATATTTTATAAAGAGTAAATTTCATCCTTTTTAGTGGACAGGTCTATGAATTTTGACAAATGAATACAGTTGTGTAATTGCCATTACAATCAAGATATAGCACTTTTCCATCACTCTCGAAATTTCTCTTGTGCCCCTTTACAGTCAATCTCTCTCCCACCTAGTCCTGGGAAACCACTGACCCAGTGTTTTATCCTTATAGTTTGCCTGTTCCAGATTGTCATATAATTGGAATCAGACAGTATAAGCCTTTGAATCTGGCTTTCACTTAGCATAGTGCATTTGAAATTCATTCATGTTATTGTAACAGTTTTTTTATTGATGACTAATAATCCATTATATGGATGTACTCATTTATCCATTCACCAGTTGAAGGAATCTGGGGGGTTGTTTCCAGTACTGGCTGATTATGAATAATGCAGCTAGAAACATTCATATGCAGGCTTTCCTGTGAATGAAGTTTTCATTTCACTTGAGTAAATACCTAGGAGCAGGATTGCTAGTTGTATGGTAAATTTTATGTTTAACTTTATAAGAAACTTCCAAACTTTTCTGAAGTGACCAAGCCATTTTGCATTCTCACCAGGAATGTAGGAGAGTGCCAGTTGCTTTGCATCCTTCTCAGCATTTGCATTTGGTGTTGTCAGTTTTTTGGCCTTGGTTTTGTTTTTCAAATTTTAACCATTCTAATATAGGAGTGTAGTGGTATCTTGCAGTATTTACATTTCTTTCTTTTTTTTTTTTTTTGTGGTACACGGGCCTCTCACTGTTGTGGCCTCTCCCATTGCAGAGCACAGGCTTGGGACACATAGGCTCAGCGGCCATGGCTCACGGGCCCAGCTGCTCTGCGGCATGTGGGATCTTCCCGGACCGGGGCACGAACCTGTGTCCCCTGCATCGGCAGGCGAACTCCCAACCACTGCGCCACCAGGGAAGCTCCATTTCTCTCATTATTAATGATGTTGACCAGCTTTTCATGTGTTTGTTATCCACAAATCACTTTTCAAGAATATATGATGGAGAAAAGACAGCCTCTTCAATAAGCGGTGCTGGGAAAACTGGACAGCTACATGTCAAAGAGTGAAATTAGAACACTCCCTAACACCATACACAAAAATAAACTCAAAATGGATTAAAGACCTAAATGTAAGTCTAGACACTATAAAACTCTTAGAGGAAAACATAGGCAGAACACTTTATGACATACATCACAGCAAGATCCTTTTTGACCCACCTCCTAGAGAAATGGAAATAAAAACAATAAATAAATGGGATGTAATGAAACTTAAAAGCTTTTGCACAGCAAAGGAAACCATAAACAAGACAAAAAGACAACCCTCAGAACGGGAGAAAATATTTGCAAATGAAGCAACTGACAAAGGCTTAAATCTCCAAAATTTACAAAAAGCTCATGCAGCTCAATATCAAAAAAACAAACAACCCAAGCCAAAAATGGGCAGAAGACCTAAATAGACATTTCTCCAAAGAAGATATACAGATTGCCAACAAACACATGAAAGGATGCTCAACATCACTAATCATTAGAGAAATGCAAATCAAAACTACAATGAGGTATCACCTCACACCAGTCAGAATGGCCATCATCAAAAAATCTACAAACAATAAATGCTGGAGAGGGTGTGGAGGAAAGGGAACCCTCTTGCACTGTTGGTGGGAATGTAAATTGATACAGCCATTGTGGAGAACGGTATGGAGGTTCCGTAAAAAACTAAAAATAGAACTACCATATGACCCAGCAATCCCACTACTGGGCATATACCCTGAGAAAACCATAATACAAAGAGTCATGTACTGCAATATTCATTGAAGCTCTATTTACAATAGCCAGGACATGGAAGCAACCTAAGTGTCCATTGACAGATGAATGGATAAAGATGTGGCACATATATACAATGGAATATTACTCAGCCATTAAAAGAAATGAAATTGAGTTATTTGTAGTGAGGTGGATGGACCTAGAGTCTGTCAAACAAAGCGAAGTAAGTCAGAAAGAGAAAAACAAATACCGTATACTAACACATATATATGGAACCAAAAAAAAAAAAAAAGGTTCTGAAGAACCTAGGGGCAGGACAGCAATAAAGACGCAGACGTAGAGAACGGACTTGAGGACATGGGGAGGGGGAAGGGTAAGCTGGGATGAAGTGAGAGAGTGACATGTACTTATATATACGCTACCAAATGTAAAATAGCTAGCTAGAGGGAAGCAGCCGCATAGCACAGGGAGATCAGCTCACTGCTTTGTGACCACCTAGAGGGGTGGGATAGGGAGGAGATATGGGGACATATGTATATGTATAGCTGATTCACCTTGTTATAAAGCAGAAACGAACACACCATTGTAAAGCAATTATACTCCAATAAAGATGCTTTAAAAAAACCACATCACTTTTCATGAAATGTCTGTGCAAATTTTTCCTCTTTAAAAAAAAAATTATTTTTGGCTGCGTTGCGTCTTCGTTGCTGTGCATGGGCTTTCTCTAGTTGTGGCAAGAGGGGGCTACTCTTCACTGCGGTGCACGGGCATCTCATTGCGGTGGCTTCTCACGTTGTGGAGCAGGGGCTCTAGGCGTGCGGGCTCAGCAGTTGTGGCTCGCAGGCTCCAGAGTACAGGCTCAGTAGTTATGGCACACAGGCTTAGTTGCTCCGTGGCATGTGGGATCCTCCCGGACCAGGGCTGGAACCCATGTCCCCTGCATTGGCAGGTGGATTCTTAACCACTGCACCACCAGGGAAGTCCCCTCATTTTAAATTGGGTTATTTTCTTATCATTGAGTTTTGAGCTTTTATACAGTTTGAGATTACATCGATTTCCTGCAGTGGCATTTAAAGTTTTCTTTACCTTAATCTGGCACTCTTCTTATATTCTTTGGATAAAATTTCAACTATACATATATTTTCTTCTCTCCTGTATGATACACACATACATACATTGCTGTGGAAGTAGCCTGCTGGTGCTGCTCTGAAGCAGCTGCCATGCTGAGAAAGCATGGCCGGAAGGCACAGCACAAACTGGTCCCTTAGGGTCTCTGGGCTCTAGTGGTGAATAATAAAAATGGACAATTGGCATCCAGAAGCATCATCCTGCCACAATGGTCTTGTGGTGTTACTCCAGGGCTCTCTATTGACAAAGCCCAACATTGTGCTAGCTGGTAATGGAAAAACATTTACACCAGCCAGCTGCAGTGCCATAAAGTAGGGCAAAGAAGGGTGGACTTGGCGCTGAAAGAGAACTGATAACAGATATACCTCTAAATATTTTTTAGGCCATTACCTCTTCTCTATTTCTACCGTGTACTGCCCTATTCAGTACCTCCTTTTCTCATGCCCAACTGCTCTCTAAGAGCTTCCCAATTGGTCTTCCTGCCTTTATTCTTATCTTCCTGAAACCCATGTTCAACAAAGTTGACACAGTGATTTACTTAAAAGTTCAAATTTGACAATGACACTCTCCCACTTAAAATCCCTAAGTCTCTCCTCCTAAATAAAGCATATTATGTGCTGCTTGTTCTGGTCCCTTCCCACCAACCCTGATGTCAACTTTTAGACTAAAAATGATTCCGTTTTCCCCATCCCTGACATTGCTCTTTGGGGAAGGCCCTTGCCCCCCACTTAATCTGGCTAACTCTTGAGTCAGTCAGGAGGTCCCTACTTCCTCCAAGAAGCCTCCCCTGACAACTCCTCTTCCCCAAGTCTGGATTAAGTACCCATCCTCTTTGCTCCCATAAATCCATTTATTCATTCATCTAAAGAATATTTGTGCTCTTGGGAATTCCCTGGTGGTCCAGTGGTTAAGAATCTGCCTTCCAAGGCAGGGGACGCTGGTTCGATCCCTGATCGGGAAACTAAGATCCCACATGCCATGGGGCAACTAAGCCCATGTGCCGCAACCACTGAGCCTACGCACTCCAGGGCCCGCGCACCACAACTAGAGAGAAGCCTGAGTGCTGCAACAAAGAGCCCGCGCGCTGCAACTAAGACCTGATGCAGCCAAAGATAAAAAGATTTAAAAAATAAAAAGATAAAAATAAATATTTAAAAAATATATATTTGTGCTCTATGTTCCAGGCAATGTGCTACATGGTTCCTGCTATAGTCTAGTATTGTATGAATCTTAATTGTGAAATTCAAGGTGTGCTAAACAAAAGGAATGGAGTTCTATGAGAGCTTTTAATAAAAGGAATTTAAGTTGGGCAGTTAAGTGCCAGTTTCTCTTAGAAAGTGATGCTTAAGCTGAGAGATGAACAAGGAAAGGGGGAAGGGGATATTCTAGCAGAGAAAACAAAATCAAAAGCCTCATGAGAGGAGGATCTGAAAAGCCAGTGGAGTCAAAGCACAAAGAGTGGTGTGCGTGAAAAAACGGAGAGAAACAGGCAGGGGCCAGAAAATGAAAGGCTGTGGTTATGTTAATGATTTTGGCTAAGTCAAGGACATTTGAACATGGACTAGATACTATGAAGGAAGTGTTCATTTTTTAAAGATGTGATACTGCTGTGGCTATGTTAAGAAGTAGAAGTTCTTAATTTTTTAGAGATAATGAAATGCCTAGGATTTGCTTCAAAATAATTCAAGGGAGATAGGAAAAGTTGGTGGGCCAGAGATGAAACAAGATTGACCATGTGTCGGGACTTCCCTGGCCTTCCAGTGGTTAGGACTCCACACTTCCATTGCAGGGGGCACGGGTTCGATCCCTGGTTGAACTAAGATCCTGCAAGCAGTGCGGTGCAGAAAAAAAAAGATTGACTATGTGTTGATGATGGTTGAAACTGGGTGACGTGTACATGAGGATTTATTATTTTACTCTACTCTTGCACATGATTAAAATTTCTGGGACTTCCCGGGTGGCACGTTGGTTAAGAATCCACCTGCCAATGCAGGGGACATGGGTTCAAGCCCTGGTCCGGGAAGATCCCACATGCCATGGAGCAACTAAGCCTGTGTGCCACAACTACTGAGCCCGTGTGCCACAACTACTGAAGCCCACACACCTAGAGCCCGTGCTCCACAATGAGAAGCCACCGCAATGAGAAGCCCGCGCACCGCAACGAAGAGTAGCCCCCACTTGCCGCAACTAGCGAAAGCCCACGTGCAGCAACGAAGATGCAACACAGCCATAAATAAATAATTTAATAAATAAAATTTCCAATAACTTGAGAAAAAAGAATGTTGCTTTTTATCCTAAGAGCAGTGAGAAGATATGTTCTAGGTAACAACACTGGCACACTCAGATTTGAATTTTAGAAACATCACTCTTGGCTTTAATGCAGAGATCAGATTGAAAGGGAGCCACAGTGGCCAATGGAAACCATTTTAATAGACTTTTGCAATGGTTCAAAAAAAGAGATGATGGTTGGACTAAGGAGGCAGAAATGGGGATAAGTGAAAGGATGCAAGAGCCATTTTGGAGAACTCAGAGGAGCTGATACTCACTGAGATAGGGAACAATCCAAGAGGACATGCTTGGTGGTAGGAGAGGAAGATCATAGGTTTAGTTTTGGAAAAGTTAGAGTTGCGGTTGCCTTTCAGGTATATATGTGGGAATTTCAAGGAAGCAGTATGGACATTTTAGAGAAAGCTGATACTAAGTTGGTAATCAGTGGCATGTCATAGCTGATCCTTGAAGTGTGATTACTCTATCTTTGCATAGATTAAAGGAAGTTTGGTGTGAGAGGAGAACCCTGGGTTGAGAGTTAAACCCCTTAAACATTTATTGACAGGGAAAAGGATGTGCTAGAAAGGAGACAAAATGCTGGCTAGGAGTTTGGCGGGGGAGAGAGAGAGGGAAGGAGGTAGCAATTGTCAGAGGAAGAAAAATAAGGTGAATTTGTGAAAATCTAGAAGGGACTGGTCAAGTGTCTAGTTTTTCTGAGTCAAGATAAAGACAAAAAAATTGCCCATTTAATCTAGTGACATATAGGCACTGGTGATTTTTCAAGGGCTTTATGGAGTGATGAGGGCAAATGAGAGACTAATGGGTTGAGAATGAGGCTTGAGCAATTGGAAGAAGCAAACTTCTTAAAAGAACTTTGGCTGTGGTGGTTAAGGGGATGATGGAGCTGGAAGGGGAGGGAGGGCTGCACTTTCATTTTTAGGTTGGGAAGTATTTGTTGCATGTTCAAATGTTAATGGGAAGGATCACACTGAAGGGGAACAGTTGAATACAAAGGAGAGAAAAGCCATAATTCATAGTGTGAGATTCCTGAGAAGTAGCAGCAGATAGGATTGAAGACAATGGGACTGCCTTAGTTATGAGGAAAGATATCTACCTCCTCTAATGTAAGTCCCTAAGCTGAAAGTGAGCTGAGGGAGTTTCTCTCATATAGTTTGTCACCTCCCCGCCCTTAAAATAGGAAAGGTAATCTACTAAGAATGAGGGAGAAATAGAGGGCTAGCATTTGAAAAAAAATTAAAGTCTGAATAGCCAAAGAAAGTCTTAAGTTGGAGATAATGAATTTAGAAATAGTAAGTCTAAATTTTTTGTATGCTCCATCAAATGCTCCGATGCAGTCCCCAAACAGTGGGGTTTACCAAACGTACCACGTACATCTGTCACTGTACTTACTGCTTTTAATGTATCCATTTGACTGTCTCTCCCTCAGTAAACTAAATTGAGAGCAAGTACACACTTTAATTGCCTTCATACTCTAACTCCTGATTTAATGCCTAGCCCAACATGGGTTCTCAGGTATTTGTTAAATGTAAAAAATAAGGCTTCTGCCTTTATTTCCAGCAAAAGTTAAAGGGAAATTCTCCTAGCTGCTGTGCTTGTTTACATAGGATTATTCTGAGTGCTTTACATGAATTAACACTCATTTAAACCACAGAATAACCCACTGGGTAGGCATTACTACATTTTCCATTTTTCATATGAAGAACCAGAAGCACCTAAAGTAACTTTACAAGGTTCCACAGGAGTTAAGTGGCAGAGCTAGGATATGAAGCCAGAAACTCTATCAAAGGGGCCACTGTATGAATTTGCTCTTAAGGCCTCTGCAACACTGAACAGGAAAAAATGAGTAAACAGCATGGTGATTATCAGAACTGTTTAGATCAGGACCAGATAAAACTGAGGGAGTTCCTTGGGCTTGTTCCTAATTATTTCTAGCATCTAAAAATTTGTATAATTACTAGTCTGGTAGAAGAAAGCTTATGTAATTATTTTAATCAAAGAACACTGCAACATCAATAACCAAAAAGCATTCTAATAATTTCATACTATAGACTAAAAGTAATCACTTACTTTTATGGTTTGGATACTTTCTTTGTAAAAACACTATTATGATACAAAGACATTTCAATAAATCACACATTTCAAAAATTAATTGCATCAATAGTATTATATATTATGTTACCCCCTACTTTATATTATGGAAGGTTGGTATTTGAAAGACACATGACAATGCAATGCAATATCCTGTGAGTGTCAGATATCCAGATCTGACATTGGGTAAATAGCAAAAGTGAAAAAAAGGAAAGAAAGAAATGAGCATTCATCTAGCAATGAATGCCTTCCTACAGAAAGCATTCTAAACCTCAGATGCAATGAGGCAAACTGAAAAATTCCAAATTGAAGAGTTTTAGAAATAGTTACTACTATCAGTTCATGTGAGAGGTTGTATTGTAATCACAAACCTTTGAGTGTCCACAGAACTCATGGCACTTTCATGGGGTTTACAGAGCTTTGTTTATTTGCTGACCTTGGCCCTTAAGAAGCTTACAATTTAGTGGAAAGACTAAAATGCAGATGTGATAGAACAGTGACTGAACACTCTACAGACTGAGAAATTACCATTGGTATAAAACACACACTGCAGAGTGAGAGCTAATGGGGATGGCAATGGATATATTTGGCTTCCTGAAGGAGACAGATATCCGGAATGTTCAAGGTATGTAAAGTGGTTGAGAAATCAGAATCCAAACAAGACACTTCCTATCTGCTACCTCTAGCTTTCTTTACTCTCTGCAGCTGGGAAAAACGGCAAAATAGAGTTACCCCGGAGATAGAAAAGGGAAACAAACTTCAGAACATCACTAGTGGACTCAGACTGGAACAAAGTTACTATTTAGGTACCTTCACAGCTCCTTAACAGCTTTCCTATAACCATCTTAAACAGGTTCAAAAGGGAAAAAAAGATAAAAACCAGTTTCTCTGCATCAGTTATATGGTTACACAGGTTGGGCATCTTGTAGATCACACTGGGAGCTACTAGATTTGAGGCAGAATGTAATTTGTTTATGGAGGGAGCACACTGGCAAGTACAAAGGAAAATGGTTGGAGATAGAAAATACCCATAATAGGTAATAAATTTTACATTAATGAGTTGAACAGGGGGACAACCCCTGAGAAACAAGAAGTACAGCAGTAAGGCAGGAGAGACTAAGGGTATGTCGATTGCTTTGCAATCCCACAACTATGAGCCAAAATGACTTTTGGCTGTGTGGCATGTGGGATCTTAGTGCTCCGGCTGGGAACAGAACCTGTGCGCCCTGCAGTGGAAGCGCGGAGTCTTAACCACTGGACCACCAGGGGTTTCCCTGTTCTTTTTAAGATAAGAGAAATACCCTCCTAAGCTGAGTCCAAGTGTTGGATATTAGCATTATAGTATCCAATTACAAAATCAGTAAAAACGTAACCATGTAGAAAGTATGAGGGAAAGGTGGCTCGGAATGCTCAAAAACCAGAGGACTAGAGAGGATGGGACACTGAATGAATGATCTGGAAGCAAGATTCATGCTTGAAGAGTAACAAAGAAATGAAAAGGTTATAAAAAATTTTCTTCACGAAGAATAAAACTGGAAGAACTGACAGTCTGGAAAAACTAAGTTAACCTGGAGTAAGAATATTTAGAGCTGCAAAGATGCAAAACTTGTGGAGAGAAAGTGGAAACTGGGCCAACAATGTAAGTGTAAGAGAGGAGTGCAGAGACTTCCCTGGTGGCGCAGTGGTTAAGAATCCACCTGCCAATGCAGGGGACGCGGGTTTGAGCCCTGGTCCGGGAAGATCCCACATGCCGCAGAGCAACTAAGCCCGTGTGCCACAACTACTGAGTCTGCGCTCTAGAGCCCTCGTGCCACAACTACTGAACCCACATGCCACATCTACTGAGCCCGCATATGCCACAACTACTGAGCCCTCGTGCCACAACTACTGAGCCCACGTGCCTAGAGCCCGTGCTCTGCAACGAGAAGCCACGGCAATGAGAAGCCCACGCACCACAACTATGAGTAGCCCCCGCTCGCCGCAACTAGAGAAAGCCTGCGCCCAGCAACAAAGACCCAACGCAGCCAAAGATAAATTAATTTTTTTAAAAAAGGAAACAAGACAGGAGTGCAGGCCCCTGGTAAGAGGTAAATCAGAAAGAATCTACAGGGCAAGAGGTAAATCAGAAAGAATCTGCAGGGCGGTATTTACTTTCCTCCACACTCAGGTGCTCTTATACACCAAGTAGCAGGTGTCAAGTCAATTTTATAAACAGTACATCCTGGCATGGACATCCTGAACCAAATGTGTCACCTAAAGGGCCTGAATTTAGAATATTCAAAATTAATGGAACTGCTTAGTTAAGCCTTAAGAGAAAAAACATTCAGTCTACCTTTCTGTATATTATTGACATGATAATTAATATGCAATGTGACACTACAGTTCAGTTGCTTCTGATCACACTGGAATACAGGCTTTACAAATCTTCATTTTTTTCATCTTCCTTTAACTTAGGAATTAACTCATTACAATAAGACTATAAATGTGCACTTTTTAAATTTAAAGGCATATGTGCTTAATTTCATTATATTTTTAAAGAGTACACACTTCATTAATGTGCTTGTTAAAAAAGAAAAACCATTTTCTCCTTAAATGTTTAAAATGTCAAGTTTAAGAAGTAAATAATCCATTAAACCTCAGGAGTTAACTGATAACTTTTTTGATTCAAGCTAAATTGGCCTGTTTGTAGTTCACCTTCTTAAAATCCATAATGAAAGATCAATTTCTGGACTCAAAGAAATCAAATACAGTGGACCCTTGGATAACATGGGTTTGAACTGCCTGGGTTCACTTATACATGGACTTTTTTCACTAAATATGCACTACAGTACTACATGATCTGTGGCTGGCTGAATCCTTGTATGTGGAACCACAGATATGAGGATTTTCGATTTTTGACTGTGTGGAGGGCCGGCACCCCTAACCCCAGCTTTGTTCAAGGGACTAGCTACACAGCACTTACATTGTACTTAACAATTATTTACATGGCATTTACACTGTGTTAGGTATCACAAGTAATCTAAAGATGATTTAAAGTACAGTTGACCCTGTAGTATGTATTTAGTGAAAAAATAATTGGCATTTAAGTGGGCCTGCAAAGTCCATACTGTTCAAGGGTCAACTGTAATTTCAAAACTCACAGACAAGCTTCTATAAGAATTAGTGTTAGCCATTCCTCAAAATTCAGATATGAAAAGCTGCATAAACATTTTTTTGCATTGGCTCACAAATTTAAATGAACTCAGTTTTATAACAGTAATTGAAAGCATAGCTTCCAATGGTATGGAAGAGAGAAGACCCAATCTGGGTCTTCTCTAGCCTTTAATAGCTGTCTGGCCTTGAGCAAGTCACTTCTTTGCAACTCTATCATCTGAAGCGGGGTACTGGGACAGTTCATTCATATTCTTAAATTCAGACCCCCAAAGAACCCCTAAAACTGTATGTGTATGCATTTTGGAAGGAAGCCGGTCCAAAGTTTTCATTAGATTCTCACAGGTAACCTTCATCTAAAAATAAGTTTGCAATATATTAGGTGATCACTTCTAAACTGCTCCAGCTCTAAATACTCATATTTCTTTGTGGTATAGGAACTCTAAGGTGGCTCTCAAGATTCCCTGGTGTACATACCCTTTATAATCCCCTTTACTCAGTGTTGGCAGGATACGTGAATATGATGGATATCATTCTGTGATTAGGGTATAAGGCAAAGAGGAAGGGATGTTGCAGGTATAATTAAGGTACTAATCAGTTTGGCTTTGGGTCAATCAAAAGGGAGATTACAATGGGTGGGCCTGATTTAATCAGTCGAGCCCTTTAAAAGAGAGCTTAGGGCCTTCTCTGAGATCAGATTCTCCTGCAGACCTTGAATAAGCAAGCTGCCATGAGTCCTGCATCTGTAAGAAAATTATTCTATAAAATCATTTGGCCTATTATAACCTCACTGGCTTACTTTGAACCAGGCTTTTGTTTACTAAGAAACATGAATTATGCAAAGTACTATTATGTTCACCTTCTGGTAACTTAAGTCATCTGTAAAAACCATGTTTTGTATGCAATCTATTTGGAACCATATGTTGTAGTTACAGAAATACTTAAAATATAGCTCAAGTTGTCTCTCTCAGTCCATTTTGCTGGAGGGGTGAAAGAAGGTCAAAATCTTGGTTTGGACAGGGAGAAAGTAGAAGCAAAGATGGTGTCACCTGAACAAATTCAGTCAGTTAGAATATTAATACATCTATACTGAAATTAAATAATTTAAGAAATTCCTTCTGTAATGTTGGGTCTATATCAAAAGCTTATGAAAGACAAGCAAACATAAGCCACTGAGTTACTCTAACTTTACACTAATATATGAAAAAATCCACACAGCACACACACACGCCCCGTGTAAAACATTGCTTTGAGTTTTAATGTTTATTTCCCCAAGACAGCCTAGCCTGCACTCTACTTGGATAAATTTTACAAGCTAGTTTTCTGCTGCTTCTAGTTTTAAACTTTAACCATGTTTCTGATGACAAGGAATGCTGCAAAAATACTCTAGTTCAACAAAGAGTTATGATCACAAAATAATTTTTATCCATTCTACAGTGTTTCAGAATTACCAGTTGATTTTTAAACACAAAGTAGATATAGATGCTAATGGTGGCTAATCTGGTATGTTTCTTATAGCAAACTGTTGTTCATGCAACACTTGTGCTCAAAGGGGAAGGCACAGGATTTCCTACAATGAGCCACCTTATAAAGAGTTCTTTTTGTACAAATTAATTTATGTCACATTTAATTTAGTGTGCATAACCTCGAAATTGAGGTATTATTCCAATTTATAAAAACCACTTGCATAACTTTTATGCAAGTTTTAAAAATACAAAGTTTTCTCCCTAAAGTGGCTCAAAATAGATTGTTCATGGCTGCCTACATCTAAGATAAAAAGATTCTAAAACAACTGAACAGATTAGGCCTATTATTAAAGGTGTTCAAACCATTACTTGATTTGTACATCTACTCAAACCTCTTCATCGGTCTTTATTCAGCAGTACATATGCACCAAATTCCATTTTAGAAGTTTCCATATCATTTTCATAGAAAACAAAGTTTGAAAACAAGTAACATTTAAACACAGCACGGTATTCTACCACAACTGAAACTTTTTTCTTCTTCTTCTTTACAGGACTCAACAAAATCTAAAAATGAACTAGGCTGTAGATTTACCTCATGCAAAGATCTTTATGTTATCTCTGAAAATGAAAAGGATGGCTTTTTAAAGCACATTTTACTGTTTTATACTATTATGGTAACTTGTGTACTGCAACACAGTCTATTTTGAGGGAAATTTATGATGTTTTTTCATGCAAAAATCTACACAAATTCGTTTTGATGATATGGAAAGCTTTTCATAGCATCAAACATTCATCTGGTGCAAATGCACAGGGAAACCTTCCTGAAAGTTTTCTGACTTGAGAAGCAACTAAAAAGCCATACTAGGTAAAGTAAATAAAAACTAAAAACAAAACAAAAACCCCACAAAAAAAAAAAACTTAAAAAAAAAAAACCCACAAAAAAAGGGGGGGGAAAAAAGGAGGGGTGGGAAAAGGGAAGAAGGGAAATAGAAAACACAGGCTGCAGAGTACACCAATGTCTGCTGCTGAACTGGTCTTTGTTTTCATGTCCAGTGTACAGTAACACTTATGATCTCACTTTGATGATTTACTAGGTTTGTTATCAGCCCCCTGAAGGCAAATCAAGCTTGCATGCGTTCACATACAGCACCACAACCATACTCTCGTACACAGTCACTCCAGGACTAGGAGTCTGCTTCATGAATGAAGAGCCCTAGATTTCAAAGATGAACCTGGCTCTCTATCACTGAGCCAGACATTCATTCAACATTGTCCATTCACACACTGCTTCATAGCAAGGCCTGGGCTCATTTTCCTTTGACTTATATGGGCATCCTATTCTCTTTTATGCTTACAAGGCTTGAAGATGACATTACTGCACTTTCCCCTCAGCTGATATAATGTCAATGTTCCTCCTCAGGCACTGAAGATCTGTGACCTGTAGCCCTTTTACTCTGAACAACCTAAATAAGCATTCATGTAAAGTTTTCGTTACATTTTGCCACTCATTCTCACTCGCACCCACTCGCCATCTTGACCTCATTTGGGCATTTTCTGTGATTCCAAATGAAATCTTCACATTTTCTTTCCCGATTTAATGCAGCAGCAGATCCCATGAGCCAAGCTTGATGGATCAAACCTTTTTATATATATGTGTATATATATATATATCTCAGTGCTGCACTGTACCTAACTTCCACAACATCTTTCTAAAACTGGAACCCTTCTGTTGGTACATTGGCAGATGAATTGAAACCAAATGTTCCACCTTGTATTGCCTCTGGAACAAGGCTAGGATCTTCATCAATCTAAGGGAAAAAAGGAAAAAGAAGGTGATAATTAGTTTAAAAAAAATAGCACTGTAGTACTATTTCCATTTAAAAAGTATGGGAGGGCTTCCCTGGTGACACAGTGGCTAAGAATCTGCCTGCCAATGCAGGGGACATGGGTTCGAGCCCTGGTCCCAGAAGATCCCACATGCCACAGAGCAACTAAGCCCATGCACCACAACTACTGAGCCTGCACTCTAGAGCCCACATACCACAACTACTGAGCTTGAGCTCTAGAGCCCGTGCTCCACAACAAGAGAAGCCACTGCAATGAGAAACCCGCGCACTGCAACAAAGACCCAATGCAGCCAAAAGTAAATTAATTAATTAATTTTTTTAAAAAAAGTATGGGAGATGATGGGTGCCAACACTGTCCTATCACCCCTTTAGAAACCTGAAACACTATTTATAAAGGCTTTTCTTTAGGGATGCCAAAAGGAGAGGAAACTTAAGAGAATATGCAAAACGTGTATCTTCTGAAAGAATGAAAGAGAAGTAATACATTGGAGATGGTCCTACATCTCAGAGTATACTCACTGTAATGCTACCACTTTTGGAGAGTAAGTGTATTCTTTGGTTTATCTTCTAATAGCAATTGGAGACAAATGACTTTTGAGCTTAAAGTAGTAAAATAATAGCTCTGCTAAAAATGTATAATATTCTTTCTATATGCTTTATATCTAAAGGTTGAAATACCACAAAATTATGCACCTATAGTGTAGTTCCTATAGATAGGCACATCATCTTTATTATTCTTTTCATGATGCAACAGAGTAAACAAGACCTGCACACTGAAGTATCAGAAATCATAAGACCTTATGTATACCTAATTATCAATTAGGACTTCTAAAAATCCAAGTTTAAGACATGTGACAAAAACCACCTTTTAAAAAGTACGCTTTTCAACTAGTATTATATTCTAAATAGGACTTAGCTTGATAATCTGTAACTCTTCTTTAGTATTGTCCCTGTCAAGTTAATGTTCAAATCATGCATGCTTAACAAAATATTTAATAACATTCCTTTTTTTTTTTTTTGAAAAGTTGAGAAAATCATTCAAGAGGTCCACTGGTGGTTCTATCTATAATCACTATAATTTTCTAAGAAACAACGGCTTTAATTTTAACTTTCCCAAAGAGATGATACTAAAAATAATTCTTTAATTTCAACTACCGTATACTGACAATCTGAAGGTACTCTTCTGGACTATACCTTAAATTATATAGTAATATATATATTATTATAAGAAATACTTATATTTCTTGATAATTTTTTTCATGTTATCTTTGTATTAGTTTTTGGTCACCAACTAAAAATAACAGTGACAATATATTCAAATACAGATTAATTACTGTCATAATGGATTTATTAGAGGATATACTAGGCTTCACTGTTTTGTTTATAAAGACATCAAGGGAAAATAAAGCCTGATTTATCCACTGTCAAAAAATTATTATTTTTTTTTTTTGCCATTAGAGCTAGTACTACTTTTTAATACCTTGAAGGACTTTAAAATACTGAAATATTTGTACTTCTGAAATAAGTAACATTACTGTCATATACCTATTTCAATTCCATTCCCCCCAAATACATACATATATGTCCTAGCTTACATTTCATCCAGACTTATGTTTATACATAAAACTAAGAAAATTATAAAATTATTAAATACATCATCTGAAGAGAAGAACTGATCAATGATCTCATAGGCCAATTTGTAGATGTCTTCATTTTCATGATTTTGAAGTTGTTCAATTTTCTCCAGTCCTGTAAGAAATTTTATGAAGTGAAATAATGGTAATATTTAAAAAGCAGTGACAAAAAAGTTACAATAATCTTGGGAACACAAAATCCAATTTTTTTTTTTTTTTTTTTTTCTTTGCGGTACGCGGGCCTCTCACTGCTGTGGCCTCTCCCGTTGCGGAGCACAGGCTCCGGACGCGCAGGCCCAGCGGCCACGGCTCACGGGCCCAGCTGCTCCGCGGCACGTGGGATCCTCCTGGACCGGGGCATGAACCTGTGTCCCCTGCATCGGCAGGCGGACTCTCAACCACTGCGCCACCAGGGAAGCCCCAAAATCCAATTTTGAGGAATCAATTCTAAAGGTGAATCTTATAAATAAAAAGGTTTTATGCACAAAGATATAGCATATTTACCTTAAAAAATTATCTGAGTGTCTAACTACATATAAACATAAGCAATGAGACATCTATCTACTTAGCAGAATAACTATACACATCAGTGTTTATAAAGAGTAATAACATGTAAAATTGCTTTGTTAAAAGTTAAAAGCTGGGCTTCCCTGGTGGCGCAGTGGTTGGGGGTCCACCTGCCAATGCAGGGGACATGGGTTCGTGCCCTGGTCTGGGAGGATCCTACGTGCTGCGGAGCAGCTGGGCCCGTAAGCCGTGGCCGCTGAGACTGCACGTCCGGAGCCTGTGCTCCACGGCGAGAGGGGCCAGAGCAGTGAGAGGCCCGCGTACCGCAAGAAAAAAAAAGAAAAGTTAAAAGCTGGGAGATAGCCAGGTGGGTAGGACTCTGGGCTTGGGGAACTGACATCCCACAAGCCATGTGCCACGGACACACACACACACACACACACACACACACACACACACACACACCCCAACATCCCCAAGCCATGTGCCATGGACACACACACAAACACACACACACACACACACAGGTGGGTAGGACTCTGGGCTTGGGGAACTGACATCCCACAAGCCATGTGCCATGGACACACACACACACACACCCCCCAACATCCCCAAGCCATGTGCCATGGACACACACACACACACACACACACCCCAAAGATGCAAGGAAAAAAAAAGTTAAAAGCAAATTCTTTCTACTTTGTAGCATCTGCCAAGTTTTTCTAGTGAGCATTTTGGAAAAAAACTTTTAAGTACTTGTGATTAATAAATATGAATGTTAAGACAGCTATTAAAGTATAATGAAAAATGATCAAGATCAACCACAGTATTTCAGGGGAAAAGGGAATTTTCCCTGTAAATATTAATAAATTTATTAAATCATAGGCAGAATATATAAATGTAACCTATTGATATGCAAACTGGATATTGTTTTGCTTTTATAGGAGTAATAATTTATTTTAAGGCCTCTGAATTAAAGTGAAATTGCCCTTTCATGAGTGTTCTTCCTTTATCTATTCTTTAAGTGGAGGAAGTTGTTATGGGCATGTTTCTCACTTTTCACACTCTTTATGGGGCCCCCCTCCATGAAAAAGTTTAACTACTACATATAGGCTGAGGACTTATGTAGTGGACTGAGGACTATGGCTTCATTTCTTTTCTGAGCTTCAGGTGTTGAAAATCTTAAACATGGCATGTATGATAATTCCACAAGGATATTTCACAGGTACCTAAAACTCAAACTATCCAAAACACAATTTGTTATTTGTCATTCTTCATTTACACTGTTTATTATACTGTATTCTTATTGGTGATAATCAACAACAGTTTGAAATCTGAGAGACAAATAAGTTCCCCTTACCCTCAATACTCTATAATAAAATCTCAAAAACCTTAAAGTCTATCCATTTCTTGAATCTTGTCATCTCCCCTTTTTCTCTATTATCACTGCCTTCATTTATTGTGGCCTCACCACAATATATGGAAACCACCTAGGTGGTTTCCTGCTTGTCTCTAATGGTTCCATTCCCCTAATATCCATGGCTCCATTTAAACACATCAATTCACTAGGTAAAATCTTCCAATGGCTTGTCATATCCTACAGCAGAATCCTTTGGGAAGTTTATAAGATAAATATTCCTAGGGCTCGCCTCCAGTGAAGTAGGCAATGCTCAAGATCTATATTTTTATTTTAATATATAAAAATAAATTTTTAGTACTTAAAATGTTTATATGGTAAAAGAAAACACACAAGTAAGAAAATTTTTTAACAATTCCTGCTTTTAATTTTTCTGGTACTCCCTTCCTAATTATTTCCCTAACAGTATTCCCCATGTCCTGTTCCCAACTTAATAGTTATGCATTTTTTGTTGTTGTTCTGTCACTTTACTAACTTTAAAAATACTTACTTATTAATTTTCAAGCCTCTGAACTCTACTAAGGAAGCTGAAGATACTGATTGTACTACTCTTAGTTACCTCTCCCTTCTTTCATTTACTTCTCAACTTCTATCAGAAAGATCTTTACTTTTATGCTTATCCAGGTTGATATCATTTACATGTTATTCCACAGCCACATCTGAGACTTCCATGTTCTGTCTGCATGTTAATCCTAAGGGTTGAAAGCCAAGACATGTTGTTTACCTTCCTGGTGGCTCTGGTACACTGCCAGATTTGGGAACCACTGCCCTAAAGTATTTGCTGTGCTACAAAGCTTCTACGACTGCAGGGGCCTGCTCAATGGCTAAGTCTACAGCCTTATCTTTTGGCAGTTTCTACCTCATATTTTGTGATTCAGCAACACTAAACTACTTATAATTTGCTGAATGCTATTTCTCACCTCAGACTTGGCTCATGGTGTTATTTCTGCCTGGAACACCTTTCATCCCTTTTTACGTTATCAACCCTTATTCATCTCTCAAAATCCAGCTCAGGTGTCAGTTCCTGCTTCTTCCAGGATGGACTAGGGTATTTCCTTTTGTTGTACATTTCTATTAGGGTAATTAGCACATTAAATCAGTTCATATTTATCTCCATGACTAGACTACATGCCTTGAGGGCAAGGACTGTGTCTTGTTTACCACTGTCTCCCCAGTACCTTATTTAGCACAGTGCTTGTTCGATATATGGCAACAATTCAGTTACCTAAGCATATGCAAGAAGCTGAGCAGGACTATACATATAGAATACAGTATTTACTTCATTCTGTTACTTGATTATCTAAGACAGAAAAATACAGAAGTGCTATATTAGTTAGAAAATAAAAGTAGTTACAAAAAGAACATTAAAATGTGGAATATCAATCGCTTATAATAAACTTACCTCCACATTCTTCTATAAGATTGGCTATGGTTTCTGCCTCATCTTCAGCCATTTTTAATATATTACTTAGTCCATCGAGTACTACTTGCACAACTTGTGCATCTTTTACAGTCAGCAAATTGCAAAAAGGTGGGATAACATTTTGTTGGATTAGGTAGGCCACCTGAAGAATGAAAATACCATGATAAGTGTTAAGTGAACTTCATTCGTGCACCCTATTATCTCACTGGAATAATTTTTTAAAAAATTTTCATTACTATTTATTCATTTATTTATTTGGCTGTGTTGGGTCTTCGTTGCTGTGTGTGGGCTTTCTCTAGTTGCGGTGTGCAGGCTTCTCTTGTTGTGGAGCACAGGCTCTAGGCACACGGGCTTCAGTAGTTGTAGCACCCGGGCTCAGTAGTTGTGGCTCACGGGCTCTAGAGCGCAGGCTCAGTAGTTGTGGCGCATGGGCTTAGCTGCTCCATGTTATGTGGGATCTTCCCGGACCAGGGCTCGAATCCATGTCCCCTGCATTGGCAGGCGGATTCTTAACCATGGCACCACCAGGGAAGTCCTCACTGGAATAATCTTGACTTTAAAATCTTGAATATGGAAATATGACCTCACCTCTCACATGTTAAGTTAGACTACATTAATCTAACCTTCTTTTCTTTTTAATGTAGTATGCTTATTTTTCATGAACTTAGAAAAAAAAACTGAAGTGAAAATGAAGGACTCACTCAACTTCATATGACACATTTCTTTGCCATAAGGAGTATCTCCTTCAGAGATCTTTTCTAACATTAAGAAATTATGAAATCAGTTAAGAGGCTGGATGATTATTTTTTTAAAACTACAACTGTTCAATTTGAGAGCATCCTGTAACTCTTTGCTATAACATTTAGCACTCATATATACCTGGCCACCTCTCAATTTGCTATTCTATTGGCTCCATAAAATTTGCAGAATATTCTTCTATCATTTTTTTATTTAGTTATTTCCATGTATTATATTTATATTCTACTCTGTTATTCATATTTGAGTGGATTCACTGGTCACCACCAGTCTATACCTTATTTGTGAAAATTATCAACTCCAAATTCATCCTTTTTTACTTGTCTGTGAAACGTATCTTGGACTTTTTTTTTTTTTTTTTTTTTAATTTAGTTTTGGCTGCATGGGTCTTAGCTGCGGTATGTGGGTTTTCTCTTCTCTAGTTGTGCCGTGCGGGTTCCAGAGTGCGCGGGCTCAGAGTTTGCAGCAGGCTCTCTAATTGAAGTGCATGAGCTCAGTAGTTGTAGTGCAACTACATCGTGTAGTTGTAGTACATCGAACCCGTGTCCCCTGCATTGTAAGGAGGATTCTTTACCACTGGACCACCAGGGAAGTCCCCCATATCTAGGACCTTTAAAACTCATTTTCTTTCACCAGTTGGCACAATGTTAAGCTTTGTCACCTGCACAACTATGAGAGTAAGTGTCACTTTACATTTTATGCCCTAGGCACCTCACATTGTTTACTCTAGTTCTTAGTCCCAGCTTTTTGGTTGAGTTTAGTTCCTTGTTTGGTTTGCTGACAGATAATTTTTGTTGTTGTCCATTTTAAGGAGAATCTGTGAGGCAGTTTCATTCTGCCCTATTAACCTAAAAAGTCTCGTTTTTTTCTTAACACTGTTAAAAAAACAAACAAAAAAATCAACCCTGACCGTAAGCGCTTCATCTTACCACGTATTAGAAAATTCTTGTAGGCCAAGAAGCTGGAAAGAAAACACTTCACATCTATGATATATAACTAAAGGAAGTCAAGGTGACACTTTTATATATCACAGAATGCCTGTTATCTTGCATATGTTATCTTAAATTATGATTTACTAAAATCTAAATCTTAGAATTAGTAGTACTGTTATTTTATCAGTTTTGAGAAGTTAAGTAAGAGCTGAACTTACTTGATCTTTCCTTCCGCTAATTGTTAAGTTACTTATGGCCCATGCGGCTTCTTTCTGAGTGCCAAAATCTCCCTGTAAAAGCAAAGTAAAGGATACAAATTGCAATATAGGGTAAACTGGAAAAGGTGTTTTCTGAAATGATTTTTCAACTGCTTATTCCCCTAGGTTTTCTTCTAGCCTTTCTATATACATATAATAAAGATAAGGCTTTGAACTCAAATTACCCTAAACAAACGGAGATTCCTTTTTGTGAACTTTTCCAGCAACAAACTGACTTGATATTGCTGTTCAGTAATATCAGATTAATGAAGTCAATGATAAAATAAAATCAGTCAAAAAAAAATAAAAGGAAATGTACAATTGTACTTTAATCAAAGAAATGTCAAGGGTAAGGTATCCTTTTAAACACATAAAGTTTTAAAAATGAAAATACCCACCATTAATGAGACTGTCATAAAGACATTATCCTCATATATTGTCTTTCAAATATAAATTGATAAAATAAATTTTAAAATTATTTTAAAAGTCATATATATGATTTAGTAATCTCACCTTTCAGAATTTACCAAGCAAATAATTCAAAACAAAGTAATATTATCTTTCCATATAATGTCTTAGCAGCACGTAAGAGTCAGAAAGTAAAAGCAACTTAAACAACAGAGGAATAACTAATTACAGCAAATCTAAAGAATAAAATAATAACCAGCCACTAATGTTAAGATGACTAGCAACTTGGAAAAATGCTTAGGATGTATTAAGAAAAAAATATGTAAATAAGAATGAAAATTAAAACTGCAGTGAATTAACACAACATTGTAAATCAATTATACTTCAATAAAAGAAGAAAAACTGCAGTGGGATATCTACTCTTATTTATCAGATTGAGAAATCCCAAATATGTGTTGGTAAGACTGGTAGGAGTGTAAAACGGGACAATCTTTCTAGAAGTGGACGGGCATTATATAGCAAATTTACATATATGTCTATTTGTAGATCCAGTAATCCTAAATACAACCTGGCAAAAAACATGGAGAAACACTTTACATAGGCATTTCCTTATATTTAAAGTATAAACAATAGACGAATAAACCAAAAACTAATAAAAATGATCATCTGTAAAGGAAGGGAAAGAACAGGGAGGAATGGACAGGAACAGAAGTTAGACCTTTGTGTATATACCTTGAAAACAAAGTACATATTTTTACTTGGAAACTATAAATGCTTCATATAACCAAAACAAAATAAAAAACAAGGGAATTCCCTGGTGGTCCAGTGGTTAGGACTCCACGCTCTCACTGCTGAGGGGCCCAGGTTCAATCCCTGGTCAGCGAACTAAGATCCCACAAGCCACACAGTGCGGCCAAAAACAACAACAAAAAAAAAACAAAAAAAACCCAAAACCTAAAGTAATTCCCCCAAATAAAATACAAACAGAAATAACTTAACTGTATATCAAGTTGAATATGTTAACCACACATACAGGAATTATTTCAAGTGACATTATTTTTAAGTACACCATTGATGGAATACATCCTAAAGACAAAAAAGTCCTCAAGGAAATCTCAAAAGCGGAGTAATCATGTTGTTAGTGTCAATGTAGTCTTGTTATTTTGATTTTATATTATATATCTCAATATATAACTCAAATAATTATGTTCGTGTTTTTGGAAGATTTCCAGCATAAAAGAGATAAAATATAAAATCGAAGAAGTAAAAATAAAAACACTGCTACCTTAAATACCCAGTAATATCTGATAGCTTCCTTTCATTCATGATTTGTTTTTTATGAACCTCATGTTCATAAAATTACAATATGCATATTTTTCACTTTCTTAAAAAAAAAAAATTACCACCTATTTTGTTCATTCAAGCCTAGATACCATGACAACCTTGTAGCAATGATCATCCTTAGTACCTGAACTATGATCTTTAAATACCATTTGCTACAAAAAGGAACCAGGACACCCTGGAAAATAGTTAATTCCAGGTGTAGATCAGAAAATATACAAGGTAAGCCTAGGAATCATATCGCATCCAAAAGGTAGAAAGCGCTCAAAAACTACTGCAGTGATGTAAAAAAGACACAGGCACCAAATTTAAGAGGTTCCCATTGGTCAGGGACAACCTGAACATCAGAAAGAATAACTAACTACAAAGGACTAAAACTTATATAAAAAATATTCACATATGTAAATCCATAATTTCCTTAATGACACTAAAAACTTTACACTCATCTCCTTTTGAGGTCATAAGGGAACCATGTCATTCTAAAAACTGAGTGATAATGAGCAAGAATCAAACATTTGTCTTGCCTTTCCTATAAGAAATATATTTTAAAGTAAACCAACAGTTGATAAGGAAAAGCTCTTTTTTCTTCTTTATTGAAGAATCATGGCTAATACATAAAGAATGGCAGAATTACAGGCATCATTCTGCAGTTCCTAGCATAATAAGTGATCTAGGTAATGATCATTATGACTGCCGAAAAACCATTATGTGAAAGAATGATGAATAACTTTATAATAATTGGCTGGAACAGGCTGATAACATCTGAGCTGACTTAATCTAAATATCACTAAATGTAGGACAAACAGATAGAATGTTTCTCCCTCAGGTGAATCATTAGTGCATTAAATATTTCTGCCTAAAAATTGAACCCGATCTACCAGTTTATAGGAAATTAGTCTCTACTACCAGTTTGTAGGAAACATGGAAGAAAAGATCAAGATATCCTCTCTTTAATTAACAGATCAGTGTCGAGAAAAAAACCCTCATGCTGTGACTGGACACTTTAAACTGTCTCTTTCCCAAACTTTAAGGTAAGCATGCAATGATATGGTGTATGATTAAAACAGCACACTTAGTTGCTGTTTGATCTTGGGCAATTTATTTGTCTATACCATAGTTTCTTCATCTGTCAAATGGGAATAATTCTTAACCTCACAGAGTTACAGTAATAAAGAAATAAAGTAATATATGTAAAGTGCTTGGTACAATATGTAAGCATTTATAGTCAGTAGTAGTAATATGAATTTTTAATAAACTTCAGGATAATGGTAATTTTGATAAAAGAATGATATAGAAAAAGGGCCCGGGGTTTCTAAAAGGAACTATTTCCTGTATATAAAAACTGCTTGAAAGTTTTAATATTAATACTGTTTTACTGTACTACTCATGCCTTTGTATAGGTTGTAATTAAACAGAAAAGTATATATTCACATAATTCTTTTCCTCTTACACAGATACATACAAGATGACTTTCTTACCTTATCCAAAAGGTGTATTATCATTGGTACAAGATTGGCATCAATTACTGCCTGAACCTGCTGCTGATTTCCTGCGGTGATGTTAGAGAGGAACCACACTGCTTCCTGTAGAACAAGACCCTTTCAATATTTCTCATTAAAAAATAAAATCTGCAGCTGAACTAGGAAAAAGCACATTCACTACAACGTCCAAATGATTTTATGGAGTATGTTCCGTAATAAAAAATTTAGGAATCTGAATTCCTCTATCCCCATTCCATATTTTTCTTTGGACAAATTGCTAATGACCCTAGTCTAAGTTATAATGAACTAGCCCTTCTAAAAATTTCTTGAAAACAATGTTCCCAAACACTAAGACTCAAAAGAAGCTTGGCTGAACAAATACTAAGGAACTGATGAGCTGCAATACAAATACAAATCCTAAAACAATTGTAAAGGAGATTCAGCATCCTCCTCACATAGCATGCTTTATTCTCTCTTCTGTTCTGACTGAGTTGTAGCCAAAGTAGATAAATCTCTCAATTATTCATGATAATGGAAACACAAAAACTGAAATAGTGGATTGTTTTAGTATACCTATTTGTAATAGTCATTCATTGCACCATCTCTCTCAAGAGTTAAAGTGGAACCAGATGTTTGACTGCTTTACTACCTTAATGATCTTTTTATGCTACCCTTTACACCACAATGTGCTACTTCTACCAAGATGATTACAAGTCATTTTTTTTCAGACAATAAATGCATACTAAAAACACAGAATGAAATAAGACAAAATATCTGCCTAATGTCCTATGTAGGATATTGCTATAATTTACCAAAGTTAATAAACTTATTAAACATATGAATTTACTAAAGGGAAACATTTTCTCTATTTTAAAAAAGTAGTAAACAAGTTTTACTCCTAGTGTGCAGTAGGCTCTTTTGGATCAGATCACAGGATCATGTTTAATGAACCTGTTAGAGATTTTAGGGTGCTAGGCTACTTAGGTGAGCTGTTCTTGGGTTATAATCATCGGCAATGTTGTAATCAACAACCCACGTATTTCTACAACAGCCTCAGATGCACTCCAACGTCAGCATCACCAGTCAGTGCCCCCTTTTCATAGCCTCCACAAGCACACACACATGCACACACACTCTATCAAATAGCTAAAAAATATTAAACTTAGATTACTTAACTTACGTATTAAAATCTTCCAATCATACAACATTCAACACCCAATTATCTCTATTTCATCATTTCCGAGAGCCAAATGTGTACTGTTTACAATCGGTTTTATATATAGAAAATCATGCACCAATCCATGTCATAAAGAGTAAAATATTTTCTCTTAATGTCTAAATGACAGTTTATGTTAATAAACAGTATTAAAGACACTTGAGTCTCTAATTTTGCAAATGAAAATGGCTACTTTATATGCTAATTATTAAACAGTATTTTAAAATACTTACTTTATTAATTTTCTCTTTGGGATGTGTCAGAAGTGCAGGGAAGTGTGAAAGAGCATCACAGTTCAAAACTACTTGTGTTTGCTCATCAGTTCCAGTAACAATGTTGCCCACAGCTCGAAGTGCTGCTGTCTGAAACATAAAAAGATTTAATGAGATATTGTCCTATATGAATCACTTATTACCACAAAGGTATGTTATGCAGGCTATGAAAGATATATACATATTTTATATAAATTTGTTTTATTTATTTTTGGCTGCATTGGGACTTCACTGCTGTGTGCGGGTTTTCCCTAGTTGCAGGGAGCAGGGGCTACTCTTCGTTGCTGTGTGGGCTTCTCACTGCGGTGGCTTCTCTTGTCCGGAGAGCAGGCTCCAGGTGCGTGGGCTTCAGTAGTTGTGTCATGCGGGCTCAGTAGTTGTGGCTCATGGGCTCTAGAGTGCAGGCTCAGTAGCTGCGGCACACAGGCTTAGTTGCTCCACGGCATGTGGGATCTTCCCGAAACAGGGATGGAACCCGTGTCCCCTGCATTGGCAGGCAGATTCTTAACCACTGCGCCACCAGGGAAGCCCCTGGTTATGAAAGATATCTTTATGCATTCATGCCTACCTATCCTTTCTGAGCAAGTTGTGTCAGACACTGATTTTGGAACAGAGGAGTGAATAGGACAGACACAAACCCAGCTCCTATGAAGCTTCCATTATTGTAAGAGGAAACAGCCAATAAACAAGTAAGTATGAAGGATAATTTTAGATAGTAATTATGGCCATAAAGAAAATAAGATAATACAAAAGTTTTTGTGTGAATATGTTTTCAGTTCCCTTGGGTATATACCTGGAAATGGAATTGCTGGATCATATAATAGCTCTACATCTAACTTGTCCAGGTACTGTCAAACTATATTCCAAAGAGGCTGTACCATTTTACATTCCTACCAGCAATGTATGAGGATTATACTTTCTCTACATCCTTGCCAACACTTGTTACTGTCTTTTTGATTATACCATCCTGGTGGGTATAAATTGTACTTCACTGTGGCTTTGACTTGCTTTGCCTTAATGACTAAGGATATGTTGAACATGTTTGTATGTGCTTATGGACCATCTGTATGTCTTCTTTGGAGAACATTAAAATTTTTAAATCATTTAAAATTAGGTTGCTGGGACCTCCCTGGTGGTGCAGTGGTTAAGATTCCACGCTCCCAATGCAGGGGGCCTGGGTTTGATCCCTGGTCGGGAACTAGACCCCACACACATGCCACAACTAAGGAGTCCTCGAGCTGCAACTAAGAGCCCACATGCCACAATTAAGGAGCCCACCAGCTACAACTAAGACCCAGCACAACCAAATAAATAAATAAATAAATAAATAAATAAATATTAATATTGGGTTGTCACTTTTTTTTGTTGAGTTTCAAGAGTTTGGTTTTTTTTTTTTTTTTTAATTTTTGCGTTATGCGGGCCTCTCACTGTTGTGGAGCACAGACTCTGGACACGCAGGCTCAGCGGCCATGGCTCACAGGCCCAGCCGCTACCCGGCATGTGGGATCTGCCCGGACCCGGGCACGAACCCGTGTCCCCTGCATCGGCAGGCGGACTCTCAACCACTGTGCCACCAGGGAAGCCCTCAAGAGTTCTTTATGTATTTTGGAACACTAATACCTCTTCATATACATGATTTGCAAACATTCTCTTCCATTCTGTAGGTTGTCTTTTCACTTTCTTGATGGTTTCCTTAGTTTTCAATTTTGGAAGTCCAATTTATCTATTTTTTCCTTAGTTGCTTGTGGTGTCATATCTAAGAAACTACTGCCTAATCTGAGGTTATGAAGATTTATGCCTGTGTTTTCTTCTAAGAGGTTTATACTTCTGAATGTTACATTAAGCTGTTTGATTCATTTTGAGTTAATTTTTTAAAAATATGGTGTGAAGTAGGGCTCCAACTTCATTCGTTTTTGATTTTTTTTTTGTTTGTTTTTTTTTTTTTGCTGGTACGCAGGCCTCTCACTGTTGTGGCCTCTCCCGCTGCGGAGCACAGGCTCCGGATGTGCAGGCTCAGTGGCCATGGCTCACGGGCCCAGCCGCTCCGCGGCACGTGGGATCTTCCCAGACCGGGGCACGAACCCGTGTCCCCTGCATCGACAGGTGGACTCTCAACCACTGCGCCACCAGGGAAGCCCCCAACTTCATTCTTTTACATATGGATATCCAGTAGCCTCAGTACCATTTGCTGAAAAGACTATTCTTTGCTCACTGAATTTTCTTGCACCCTTGTTGAAAATCAATTGATCATAAATGTGTAAGTTTATTTCTAGACTCTTGATTCTACTTCACTGATCAATATGTCTATCCTTATGCTAGAATCACAAGGTTTTGTTTTCTCTAGCTTTGTAGTCAAGTTTTGAAGTGAGAAGTCCCCAAACCTGGTTTTTTTTCAAGATTGTTTTGGCTATTTCTGGGTCCATTGCATTTCCATATGGATTTTAACAGGAATTGCATTTAATCTGTCGATAAATTTGGGAAGCACTGCCATCCTAATACTGAATCTTCCAATCCACGAACATGGATGTCTCTCCACTGATTTAGGTCTTGTTCAACTTCTTTCAAAAACGTTTTGTAATGGCCTAGCTTCTTTAACAAATAAATTTAACAGGGGAAAGAAAAAAAGAAGAAAGTTGTAGAGTAACAGAAACATAAAGACATAGCTACCACATGCAATGTGTTGACCTTGTTTGAATACTGATTTGGTCAAATTGTGAAAAGGAAAACAAAAATGAGGCAATAAGGAAAATTCGGATACTGATTGGATTTTAACATTACGGTTTCCTAAAGTGCTCTGATGGTATTGTGAATATGTTAAAAAAAATAGCCTTACTTTTTAGAGATGCAACCTGGGTGAAATTAGACAATATCTGGAATATGTGTCAAAATAATTTGGTGGGGAAGTAGAGATATAGAGGAAACCTATATAGTTCATTACATTATTCTTTCTAGGTTCCTAAATTATGGCATGAAAGTTGAAAAAGTTTTAAAAAATCTATTAGTTACCAGGCAAAGTACAGAACATTAACTTTCCTTGAGAGTTGGCTCAAGTGAAAGTCCAAGCCCTATTTTCTCAATAAAGTCCAGTATTAAAACTGAAGATGCATTCTGAAAAAACAAAACCAAAATGCAAACCAAAAACCTATACCAAGACATAGGTACCACACTAAAGAAATGCAAACTTCATAAGAATCTAGTAGGAATATTTAAAATAAACCACAAATAACCCTAAATGACAAATTATTCTATTAATCAATTCTTCTGAATCAATTCTTCTGAATTTAGCTAAGTGTTCCCTCTTTTAAGTGCTTTAAATTTTATAGCAGTGGGTCTCCATTTTGACAGTACATGAATATAACCTAAAGAACTTTTTAAAGCCCACGTTTCTAGGAAATATCCAGATTTACTGAAACAGAATTTCTAGGAGTAGAGCAAGTGAAATACACTAATTTTTTTTCTTTAGGCTTCCCACAGCTGATTTTATTGTCCAGCCATGGTTGAGAAATAGTGAATCAGGTTAACAGTTTTCCTTATGCTATTATTGTGCTTTATAAGCTCTTAGTCATTCTAAGATTAAAGCATGCAATTTACCTCAGAAGGAAAGGGAGAGCTTGCTGCTTGCTGCATCTCCCTTTACCACCGTAGTTTGACTTATAGTAGTAGTTTGCTTATAATATTTGTGTGAACTTCTCACCTTCTCTTTTTTGGCTCTTTCTAGATGCGGATTCTTTGGGATAAATATTTATATGGAAGGATTTTTAAATAATAAAACAAAACAAAATTAAAGAAAAAGATTTTAAATAACTGAGAGAAGACAATTTAGGAAGCCCCTAAGCAGCACATTTCAGTACAAAGCCTTTATCACAGTGCCAGTGAAGCTAAGCATTAACTAAACTTGCCAGGTGCAGTGAAGGAGAATAAAAAAGGACAGCTGTTGGGGGGAAGGGGGTGGGGGAAGGAGCAGGAGAGTGGAAGAAGAAAAATTGGAAAAGTAGGAAAAATAATCAGTACTTGTTTCAGATGCTACCCAAGTTGCTATATGAACTGCCCTGGTCTACATTAGAAATCAGTAATTTACGAAAAAGTCAACGTGGCTTTTTTTTTTGGGGGGGGGGTTTCTTGTAGTAATCTATCTCATTTTCTCCATCTTTAAAATGGGGATATAATAACTCACTCTTTTCATCGCAGATATGTTGTTATTAGGCTAAAAAAATACTTCACACTATTGACATTACACATGTGCAAATGTCACACTTAAAGCAAACAGTGACATGTTTTTATCAATAAAAAACTCACCTGAACCTTAACTTCCTGGTGGCTGAGCAGAGGAACCAAATGAGGGACTATTCCAGAGTCTATTACCATCTGTATCTGTTCGTTGCCAGCATCAGTAAGGTAAGAGAGGGCCCAGACCGTATCTACCAATATCTAATGAATAAAAAAAATTCAAATAGCCTTTGAATATTTTCTCATTTCAAAAATTCTTAACCATATGGACTAACCTATGATTGTTCTACTATCTTCTTTCTTCCCTTTTCTCTCACCTAAATTCACTGGAATCAATCTTCTCTCTTATACTAAGCATCATCGTCTATGAATGTCTCTAACAAGTGTGTGCATCTTCTAGCCATATTTAGGTTAATTATGATCTTGTTCACAGATTGGTATCCACTCTTAACCCATAGATACAAACACACTACATAGCACATAAAATATGAGAAAAAGACATTCTCCTTCCCAAATGCTCAGATTGAGGGGTACTAGGTCCAAGGACATTGTGATAAATGCATGTAGCTGGAAAGAGTATATGTATCCAACATACACGGTGGTTCAAAACATCTGGGCTAGGTGAATATATTCAAGGTGTTCTCACATCAATACCGTGTTGGTAGGTCTAAAGCCAATACTCCAGTATTAGGATTACAGTACTTTCATCTTTTTCAACCAGTTTGCTTTGCCTTATAAAACCAGAGGCAACTTCCCAAATAGAAATCTCCCACAGCTGCAGATCAAGACATTAAAAGCAACCATAGGTCAACTTGTGAGACCTATAATCAAAAAACATGTTCTAGTTAAAAAACAACAAACAAAAAACCCCAAAAAAAACAACCAAACAAAACTATAATTTACATCAGCTGCCAAAAGTACTTTAAAAAAAAAAAAGCCTCTGTAATTAACTTATAATGATTATATTTCAAAGTACAACAGGCCATTGTGTTTCTTCTTTCTTTGTATATGAAGTCCTAATTAGAAGTTATGGCCAAAACGAAGAATGACAAACAACTGTTAAACTGCTAAATAATACAATTATTGACAAAGACACAGTAATAAATAATTGTGCCTGAAACTTTACTTCCGAAAGCCTTTCTGGAATATGAACACTGTGTCAAAAGACAAACCAGAAAAGTCTGAAACCTTTAAATTCTCAATCAATGATATGTTTAAAACATCCAAGAAGCTCCTAGAAGAAAATAGCACTTTGCCGTTTTTCCTTTCAGAAATTCAAGAAAGCACTATGGATATTTTTAACGTAAAAAGAAGACACCAAATGAAAAATTCACACACATAAAGTGGTATCAAAATATGTGAGACAACTAAATTTCAACTTACAAAAGTAACTTTTTTTTTTGCCAAAATTTGTAGATACAGGCAAAAAAACTTCAAGTTACTTGTGCATGACTGTATGTAAAATCCAGATATATTTTTTTAAAAGGCCCAATACTAAACATGTCATTAATATGCTCACATCAAAATCACAATTTAAATCAGACCTGATCTCATATGCACTTTTTGCGTCAGCAAAGTTAAGTCTATGATAAGTTTACTAATTACAACTAGAGTGTAATTTCAATGTTTTCACGTATGGTTTGTGGAAGCAGTTTATTTTATTTTTTTTATTTCTTTGACGGCCTGATTTAAGAACTTGCTCCTAAGTGTTAACCTAAGAAGATTTCATGTTTAGTAAACATTATTGTTTAGTAAACAGTATTACTAATGCTACTAAAAAAGAACAAGGCAAACTGGCTTGAGAAATTCAAGATATATCAAGAGCAAGAAAAATGGAGTTAAATGTCAAATGGATTGGGGTAATAAACAAGTGGAAAGAACACATCTCTGAATAAGGTCAACCAAGATGTCTAGTTTTCCAGAAGCGTTATAAACGTTGAGATTAATCTTTCTTGGAAATCTTTTAATAAAAGTAAAATACAAAAAACTGTAATTTAATCAAAGAATTTGGCTATAATAAGCCAAAACCAAAATTTGTTTACATGTGTGTATTTTTTGCTTGTTTGTTTTTTAAGCACCCTAGACTATCTGGAGCTAGAAAAAATATCTTTAGGACAAAGATAATGTTCATCTAATGAGTATCAAGCACATTATGTCACTGCTTGATGTAGTATAATTCTAACTTTAATTTGTTCCATATCTTTACAGAGATCCTGGCAAAAGGGTATTAATACCCTAGAAACTGTGAAGGAATGAAGCAGCTTGTCAGACACTGATCATACAAAACTGTGTTTTTGAAGACCTACACAAGGTTCTAATTGTTACTAAGCGTTTTATCCATGTGATCTTCTTTTACCCATTATATTCCTAGCTCTTGAAGGCCAGACTGAATTTATAAGGAGTTACGGCAGTTTCCCACTCATTCATACTTCCTGAGTTGCTTTCTCCTTTGCTCTGTGTTAATAAATATGAGTAGTATATATTTACTATGTTTAAAATCTAGCCTGCACTGATTTTTCTCCTTTTTGTTTGTATACTCAAGAATTATCTCCACACCAAGTGAAGCCATTACCAAAGTCACTATAAATGAATTAACAGAGTAAAAATGAAATTACAGACCAACTGATATTCATGGTTTGGAGTAAGAATGGTATATGAATACAAACCCATGCATAAAGGCAAAAATATTTCTTTTTTACCTTTTGAAAAATAATACCACTAGGTATAGGTGTTCTCTCAATGGCCAGTTGTCAAAGTAAGCTTTCATAAAAAGCTCATGAACAATCAAAGATAAAATCTTAGTGAGAGAGATTACTAACTGGCAACTTTAAAAACTTCCAGTGTCGGTTTTCACAACACTAATATATAATATATGCACATACATTACTGCCCAGACCAAAATAACAGGCTTGATTTCTTCACTGAAATTACATATTGTGATATGGGTAAACACAGAGAAAATATAAAATACCAAACTATGTATTGCAGCTCCTGAAATGAAAAAATTTGATAGAGTACACTGACATAATGTCATTTTCTCCCCTATGTCACAGGGACAAGCCCTAACCATATATACATATAAAAATATATGATGGGAAGCGTTTACTCACATTTACGTCTGTGTGATGAATTAAAACACAAAGAGCTGGAAGAATCTGAAGAGAGAAATATATAGATTTAAAAATATACACAGATAAAAATATACACATAATGATATCTACTTTACTTTAAAAGAAAACAAAAACAAAAATACTTGTTACCTCCTGAATGGTTTCCATTGGGGGTGGTGGGTCTTTGTGGCGACATAAGTTGACCATAACCCAAGTAACATTTCTTAAGAATGTTATAGGAATAGATGGACTTATGAAGGAAAGTAAAGGTTTCACAACTCCAAGACTTATGACATAATCTCTACACTGTGGCCCGTCACCTGTAGGAAGAAGGATTTATTAACTCAATACAATAGGCAATTCAGAAAACGTAAAGCACTGGGTTCAATATGCTACTTCCTGTATTTGAACCAAGTACACTATTTCGTTTTATGTGAAAGTTTTAGACAATAATAACCTAGTTCACATTTTAGGTCTTTGAGCCAAGAGAAGCAAGATAAGGTACTAAGATTTTTTGCACATTATTCATGTATTCAGGTTTATATGCTGTTCACCCTAAAATGTTTTTACACCATCTAAAAGCCTCAGTAAGGCTTTAAAGTACTTTGTGAACACAGAATTGTTGCTTTTTCTCTTCTCTCTCAATGGTACTCTAAAAGAAACTTTCATGTTATAAAAAGAGATATATTGAAATACCATTACAGAGAAAATATCTGTAGAATGTAAACTGATGATCTAATATCAAAGCATAGTGAGTATTAACTATAAATTACTCTATAAACATAGAAACTATGTCTCAAAGAGGCAGGGGAGAGGGAACCAATACCCCTAGATCAGTGGTTCCCATAGTGATTTGGGGGCCCTATCCCAAATCTGCTGAAACAGAAACTCTGTGGGTCCAGGATTCTGTTTTAACAAGCCCTTAGAGTTTGAGAATCACTGCCCTAGAGAAAAGTGTCAAATTTAATTTCCTCTATCTAGAGCACCACTGTAATTTGTAGTATGAAAGCCACACTAAAGTATTACGATCCGTAAGTGAAAACACTTTGCCCTGCACTGTGGTATTTGAAGATGCTTGTTCTTTTTGCATCCATGTATTCTAATTAATTCTATAATATCACTGGAATTAAAAGCCAAAGATCAAGATGTTGTATTAATAGTTCTAAATCTACAATTTGGTATAAAAGTGAGGGACTCTGGATATACAAATGATAGCATTCCTAAGAGTAATATACCATATGCCAAGAACAGTTTACAGGGAAATTCTCCCATTTGAAAACTTACAATTGTGGAGCACTAACCATACCTTACCTTCCATCTTGGCCCCCAAAAGGGTAATAAAGAGGAGGTATATGAGAGCAAAACTGATTACTTCCATGCAAAAATTAAAACATCTGTGGCAAAAATAACTTTTAACATCATGGTACACAATACAGTTCAGACCCCAGATTGTTTCCATTCTCCACTGGAGGATAGATTTTTGAATTTTTGAGTTTGGGTAAAGTTAGGCTGTAGTTAAAAAACAAATTCTTGAAATATTGGAATTGTCTTTAATTATTCTTCCTACAGTTATTTATCAGAAAAAACTTGAAGGTATGGCAATCATGGTGGTCAACATTTAATGAGACTGCCTATAAGGTACAGATACCACATGTATGATGATGACCTCATGATGATAGTGGATAACATTACTATATTTCATTGCACTAAAATCCACAAGAGATAAAAAAATTTCAATTTAGATTCTTCTCAGAACTGCTATTATAGAGAAAAATTTTGGTTTAAGTTTTGCCGCCTCCTTTTTTCTTATTATTTCCTAGGATAGTAAGAGAGTTGAGGAATAAAATGGACGAACATAATAAAGGGGAAAGAGAAAAATACCTAAATCACATACATATTTCATAGTTATTCAAATAATTAAGAGTTGACTATATACAAAGAGATATAATGGTATCACAAGCAACAAAAATGTTCATTCTGTTTACTATGGGTTTATACTTAAACAGCTGTAATTTCTGTAAACTAGTTCATAAAAACTAATACTAAAAAAGGCAAATTTCTTTTCAACTACTACTAGTCATTTTTATTACATAGTACATGATAATGACGATTGTTGGACTAGTATTACAAGTTTTAGACAAACCTATGATATTTCCCAATGCCCACACTGCTTGCTCACAGACATTTTGATGGGGTGAATGGAGAAGCCTCAGGAAAAGTGGCACAGCATCTGAAGAAGGAAAACATAAGCTATCATTTAAGTTTGAAGATACTGTTATATATCAATTATATTTCAATAAAATTGAAAGAAAAAAGGTTGAAAACACTATAACCTAAACCAAAAATCAAACTTGTTTCTTTGCTGAAATCCCAAAAGAAAGAAACCTATCAAAAATATATTTAAAATGTATCTTCATTCAATGATTTTCATTAGAATAACGGTAGTGGGAAATTTCTGGCTAGCAGACTATTCATCATCAAAATGACAGTTTTAATATACAGACAAATGTCAAATTAAGCTGATAAAATTTCATTCACAGTTAAAACCGGATTTAATTCCAATTTCAAGAAATTAATTCCTTATAGATTAGCATTATCTTCAAATTTGAAAAACACTCCAATTATTAAAATAACTTTTGAATACAGAAACTTAAAATAACATCATATGGGTCTTTAGCCAGGCCAGTGATTCCTGTGCCACGTGAGACCTTCTGAATCAGAAAATGATTCTGTTGCTTAACACAAGGAAAAACAAAGAGACGTTTAACAGAATAATACTGCACTGAACAAATGATTCTTCTATTTCTTTTCTTCCCTCTGATATTGCTCTGAAAAATGCTATTTGAGTACATGTAGATCAATCATGCTTACTTATAGTAAAAAGTAATTCATTTATCCATTACTTTTGGTATATTAACACAGACTAGCAGTGTTAACAAATTCTAAGCCTCTTTCTAATCTTTAAGGAACACAAAAGAAAAAAGAAAAAGAGGGATTAAGACATTGTCTTGAGATCATAAAATTAACTAAACAGTCAACTATACAAAGCAAAACCAAAACAAACCAAACCCCAAAATCACCTGAACCCAAAATTAATCAGTTTTATTAAGTTTTAAGGAAATTATCTTTTCTATGTAATATTATAATACAAGTGTCTATATAATAAAATCCTGATAACACTTTTGTTCCCTTTCAAAATCATGACAGTGCTTAAGATTTTAACAGGCTTAGACAATTATACCGCTTACATATTTGAAGGGGATTCTGAAAGTACCTTCTTTAAAATTATTAATTTCTTTGTTTAGTAGAAGAATCAAATAGTACTTACGAAAATAATTCAAGTTATTACTTTCAATAATTATTTCCCACTTACATTTCTTGGAACATAAAAAACAACCAATCCTATAATAACAATGAAAAAAAAATTTCAAGCCATTCTCTAAAGTAGGACTACTTTATAAAAGAAGATTTCTTTAAAATGTATAATGGACATCTCATTATCAGTGTCCAACAGGTAATATGGCAACAGGAAAAACACCTTTATTTATGTAATGTCCTATAAACACAATAATGTTACTACTATAATTACGAAATGTTCTCAGATTTAGAATCAAATGAATTTTTGCAAACAGAAAATGTCAGCCAATGGGACAAGATGATCAAAGTAACATACTTGAGTTGGCCTATTTCAACTACCTTATTTGTTACTGAATTCAAAATACTTGGGCTTCCCTGGTGGCACAATGGTTGAGAGTCTCCCTGCCGATGCAGGGGACACGGGTTCGTGCCCCAGTCTGGGAAGATTCCCACATGCCGCAGAGCGGCTGGGCCCGTGAGCCATGGCCACTGAGCCTGAGCGTCCGGAGCCTGTGCTCCGCAACAGGGAGAGGCCATAGCAGTGAGAGGCCCACGTATCGCAAAAAACAAAACAAAACAAACCACCAAAAAACAAAAAAATACTTAATTACTTTATACTATTAATAGCTCTATTCTTTTAGGAAAAGCACTGAGTTTTTTAATTAACTTTTTTTTTGAAAATCACAATTTTGTCTCTTAATAACCAACTTACTGGACTGAACTACTGCTTGAGTTTGTTCAGAGGTTCCAGACGCAATGTTTGTCAAAGCCCATGCAGCTTCGAACTGTAAAGAAGGACTACAAAAAACAAATATTTTAAACAGCAGGAATTTCTACATTGGCCCAAATACCTACCAACCACTCCTCCCCCTAGCATTTTAAAAGTATTAAATATTTTTATTCAAAAGATCTATGCACCCAGTACTTTTTTTTTTTTAACTTCCAATGACTATTTAAAACATCTCTTCGGTATAAAAAGCATACAACCTCCTCAGGTGTTCTTATTTTTAGTAAGAACTCTTTATTAAGATACCTGCACATTACTGCCCAAACAGTTTTCTCAAGTACCTATCTGGCTAAACTAGTTCTTGCCCATTTTCAAAGCTTTAAAGTTAAATATATCATTCTCAAGTTCCCATTTGGTCTTTACTTTCCTCTCTTGGTGTAAACATACCTTACACTGTTTTTCACTTTGGCTTCTCAACTCCATCTCATAGCCCCCCCCCTTTTTTTTCTTTAAAGACCAAACTAACTACAAGAAAATCTTGTCTTCTGCAAAGGATAAATCCTAAATTACTTCTTAAAATAATGTACTTACTTGTCATCTCTTTCAAGACAATGGACTAAAATAGGCAATATTCCAGATTTTATTAAGTCATCAATTGGTGGATTTCGATCACTGGACAAAAGCTTCCTATAAGAGATACAAATATACCCCTTGTGAAACTTAATGACATATAATTAAATTCAAATTCACATTTGACATATTACAATAAACTGAATATTTGGCACAAATACTCTCCCTGCAAGCTACTTTTTAAATTATAATAATGCAACCTTTTCTCTATTATAAAAAGATTAATTTATAAATTTACAGAGATTACTAATAATTAGGAAAAAATGGTAAGACATGAACCACTTCTTTTTAAGTTAGGACAAAAGCAGATAGGATGCTGGTACAAGTTTATAGCTGATACTAGTGTCCAGTTCTTCATCCTACTCTATATACCAAATCAAAGGTCATAAAAGCTCAACAACATTCTCGTAACAACTAAAGGAAATGAAATAAACACAGCAATACACAGGAAAATATCCAGAGAGACATTGGAGATACTAAGGTGAACAAGACAGACACATCCTTGCTCTCATGGAGCTTAGAGGGTAAAACAACAATACCTAGTACCTGTTTACACATATGGCAGACTGCAGTTTTAGCTGACAAAACCTAAATGTGGCCTAACACAAACCTTCACCCATTTGAATCCCCTGCACTACTATATGAAGACAATGTTTAAGCAAGCTTAATCAGATTATTCCCCTATATAAACCAAGTGATGGCTGCTAGTTTACTACCCTATCAGTGTAAACTCCTTGACCAAGTTTTTTATAACACTCCACAAACTGGCTCCATCTTATTTATCTAGCTAATCTTATTCTCTGTAATTCAAAAACAGGTCAGTTGTCCGTCCGACCATTTCAGTCTAATTTCTAGGCCCTTCAAATCCTATTCCCCACACTTGGAATGCTCTCTTTTTTGCCTATTCAAACTCTATCTTTTCAAGTTAAATGTTTTCAAAATACCCTCTCTGAATTCCGAGAATATGTACATGGCATATGGCTACATTCGCTGTTGAGCATCACTATTTTTAATATAGTTTTGCCTTCCCGATTAGGTTCTAAACTTCTTACAAAGCAGTAATTATTCCACATGCTTCTTCACAGTATTTTCCGTAATAAATGGTACGATTCTTTGCACAACACAGGAAATTAACCCAGTCTTTCTTAATCAAGATTTCAAATTTAATAAAAGAAATTATTTTTTATTACTTCAGTGAGGACATTCTTAAAGAGAAATGTCTCTTTTTCTTTGACTGTAAAATGAGGCATACAATATCTACAATGTATCATCAGTTTGGTGACACTGTCTTGCTCTGTGCTAAGGTGCCAGTAGTTTACCCACAGTTGTTTTTGCAACAACCATGTGAATGTTAACACAGTAAAAACAACAACAAAAAAAGGCAAATAAAGTCTTAGAATTATTGTGAAAATAATACCCCCTGAAGTTATCCCAAGCTCTCCTAGGGATCCACACACTGTATTTTGAGATCCGCTGCCTTAGGAGCCTTAGGGCTTTAATTATCTTACAGAACTCACGTTGAGAAGAGCTGCTCCAATACTACAATCAACTCTGACAATGGTGAGCATAATGTATCAATTTCTTAATCATTCTTCCTATTAACATTAATTTGCCATTTTGAGATGTGAAAACTTCTATGATTTTCTTCCTACATAGCAAAGTCCTCTCTAAGAAGTTCTTCTACCTGTGGTGGGCAACACTTTAATTCTATAATTTCCATATGTGTTCTAGGTCATTTAAAGTGAATACACAGAAGTAGGACAGTCTAATAAACATAAAAGGGACTCATGCACTGGATATTATATAAAACTGTGAAGTTTTTTTTTACTTTAAAATTCTGTAACTAGAATCAATTTCTTGCTTAAGTGTCTCTTTCCTACTATTACAACACAGGGTGTTATTCTTTTATTTATAAAAAAACAAAGAGGCTTCCCTGGTGGCACAGTGGTTAAGAATCTGCCTGCCAATGCAGGAGGCATGGGTTCGAGCCCTGGTCCAGGAAGATCCCACATGCTGCGGAGCAACTAAGCCCATGCGCCACAACTACTGAGCCCATGTGCCACAACTACTGAAGCCCGCGTGCCCTAGAGCCCATGCTCTGCAACAAGAGAAGCCACCGCAATGAGAAGCCTGCACACTGCAATGAAGAGTAGCCCCCGCTCACCGCAACTAGAGAAAGCCCGCGTGCAGCAATGAAGACCCAATGCAGCCAAAAATAAATTAATTAATTAAAAAACCCCAAAGAAACCACTATATTGTACTATGATACAACCATGTCTTCCCCAAGCTATTTATTAATACAAATGTCTCAGTAATAATTTTTTGTTTTTCCCTTAAAATATGAGTGTATAGGTTTTATAACAGAAATGTGCAAAAATAACTAAACTAAATATTCTTACGTTGACTGAGAAGTGGGAGTCTCTGTAGCCCTAAATCTTAATGTGTACTTCCCTGTACACTGCTACAATAAGCTTTAATTCAATTCATTGTTTGATCAATATGAGGACTGTGAGAAGAATTAGCTACCTGAGCAGGATTTGATGAATCTGACTTTTAATAAAACTAAATACCTATTAACTAAATACCTATTAATCAGTAAAAGGTAAAAAGCTTTATAAATAATGTTTTTCTATTAGTCTATAGCAATACCCTGTCAAATCAACTTTTCCCTAGCATTTGTACCTATTAGCCACACTAAAGCCTCAATGTATTAGTGAGTTTAGAAAATTGCTAATTTTAATACTCTAAATCAGAGAATAATTTTGAAAATAAATTCAGCTGGTCTATGACTGTTCTTTATTGTTTGTCGTCAAAGTTAATATAAGAAACAGGACTATATAGTGAAAACCCAAAAGAGAACTCCTGTGTAAGTTACAAAATATGTCCTTAAGATTTAACTTACCTAGCAGCTTGAACTGCACTTAACTGAATTCCTTGGTTATCACTTGAAGCATTCTATAAAAAAACAAAACAATTTTTGATGCAGATACACAGTAATTAGCTGTTAAGTCCAAGAAATACAAATGAAAAGGGGGGAAAACTCAACTTACTTGAACAATAGCTTCTAGAGAGGTATTTTGCTGGGAAAAAAGTTAGAGAAAACTATGTTAAAAAATCACCTTGTAATTCTGTATTTATGTAAAATTTTTTCACTGGTATTTTTAAATTACCAGAATAACAATTACTTACCACTCTATAATCACCATCTATGTCAGAGTCTTCACAGATATCTTCATGTGGTACATTCCTTCTCTTTAAGAGATGTTCATCTCTTTTATTCTTTAAAAAAAAAAACTTCAGTTAAATTTTAAAAAGCTAAATACTTTCATACAAAGGTTAGGCAGTCCTGTGCCTACAAAAAAACATGAAGTGCCTTTTAAAAGTAAAATGCAAATGCAGAAAATTCAACCAAATTGTGAATTAAACACTTAAGCAACACTAATTTGAGCCCCAAACCCCAAATATTACATTTTTCAATGAACCGTGAACAATGTAAAAATAAACTAAAAAACAAAATAATTTGATTAAAAAAGACAGTGTACAGTTTAAGCCAGAACCAAACATATATATTTATTTTAAAGTACTGAACCATTTTATACATCATCTGGGAGCTTCTCTTTATCACCTAAAAACAAAGTCAAAGCAAAAGCTGGGCAGTTCAAAATCAGACAAAAATCAACAATACCTTACAAAACTTAAAGGTCACTTGAATTTCACTAAAAATGTTTGGGACAAACTTAAAAATATATTCTCAACTAACCTACTTTAATACTTGAAAAGTTGATGAAATTTTTAAGTACCAAGTTCCTTTTATGGAGTAATTACTATTGTAAATAGCAGAACTATTTAGTATGACATACACTTTATATAAATCATTTAAAATTACAGAAGAAAAAAATCATTTGATAATGTGTTTATCTCTATATTTGGATAGTGGACAAACTGTATCTTGTCAACTTCAAGAGCTTGTCAAATTTAGTCAATCTTTCCATTTTCAAAAGAAAAAGAAATGCAAATTAAGCACTTGAGATTAATATGTTTGCTAATTTCTCTATACGCTGTAAGATTGTGAGAATTATGCTTGAAAGTACCCAATATTAATCAGGCTCACCTTCCTTAATTCAACTACAACTTCATTTCGTTGTCTTCTCATAGTCTACAAGAAATTAAAGAAAACTATTTTTAAAAAAATCACCTCAAATACCATCACCCAGAGAAAACTGATATTAACATTTTAATGTACATCCCCTTATCTTTTCTTCTACTCGTATATATACAGTCATACTTTACTCATAATAAAGATTATATTATATAGATGACTTCCTATCTTCATTTCATACTCACATTCTCAAATACTGAACATCACTTTGAAATTATTAATGGAGCTATAATATTGGATATACATAAAAATTTTAAACTGTAACATAAGAATTATTAAAAACACAAAGGTACAAAGAATAAAAGAACCCATAATCTCACCCCCTATATGAACTTCCTATTTAAAAAGTAATATGTATATACAAGGTAATCTCACCCCCCATATGAACTCCCTATTTAAAAACTAATATATGTATATGGTTAGTAAATGCAACTGCTTTAAAAAAGCAGGGGTGGGGGAAGGGGAGAGAACCTTCCTGCCCATTCATAGTTTCTTTCTCTAAAGGTAAACATTGTTAGATTTACTATGATTCTGACACACTTATCTATTTATTCTGATCTTCACCTTATTTTTGTTTATTTATTTAAAGATCTTAAACATCTTCCATGGTGGTATTGGCAGATCTATTTCATTATTCCTAAGAAGCATATTAATTATTGTACCACATACTGTAACCATTCTGTTTTTTAAAGTGTTTTTCTCATTTTAAAGTTACCTAACATAGAGGACTTCCCTGGTGGTGCAGTGGTTAAGAACTGGCCTGACAATGCAGGGGACACGGGTTCGAGCCCTGGTCCGGGAAGATCCCATATGCCACGGAACAACTAAGCCCATGTGCCACAACTACTAGGTCTGCATTCTAGAGCCCGCGTGCCACAACTACTGAAGCCTGTGAGCCTAGAGCCTGTGCTCTGCAACAAGAGAAGCCACCACAATAAAGAGTAGCCCTCGCTAGCTACAACTAGAGAAAGCCCAATACACTGGATAAGATATTAGATGAAACATATTTTGCAACAATAATCTGATTTTTATTGGTGGTGACAAAAATCACAGGTAACTTTAATATCTACTGAGGTTTATTGGCTACATTATTAACTGAAGGGAATACTGTTTCAGTTAGAAGTTAGTGAAAACAAAGATGTAATTAATTTTTTTCTAAGTGTCCGGGACCTCCTGAATTCCACCCATAGACTCCATGGGAATAAGGACTCGGTAAAGAACTCCTTTCTCCTTTTTATAACTCCTTTCTAAAAAGTCAATCAGGTCATGTTACTCCCCTCTTTAAAACCATCCAATGGCTCTACATTTTGGAGTAAATGCCCAGTCATTATAATGGTTTAAGTCTTCCCACCTCATCCCCTCCCTGGTTACCACCTCTAAGATCTCAGCTCCTATCACTCTCTCCATTCATTCTGCTGTATCCTCACTAACTTTGCTATTCCTCTAATGCACTGGAAATTCTCTCAGTAAAAGGTAGACTTTTGAGGGACAGAGATTATTTCTAGTCTAGTCTCTAATCCCATCTAAAGAAGTGGGATTAATGTACAATGAATGGGCTTTAACTGCTTAATAAAGCAAACTATTAATAAATCCTAAACAACTGCTATATATTGACCTAAATATTTATTTACACACAGTTTTCCCCCATTTTGTGCATCTTACTTACTAAATTTGGAGTTTCTGATAATTTGAAACTCTTAATAAAGGATTTATCAAAACAATTTAGCACTGTAGTTGCTGTGACATAAGCTTTGGGCTATTACTATCCACGGAAACATTTGCAAAATAAAAGAACTGACAACCTCTTTATAACAGAGTAAGAAAGAGTTTTCTTCTCTTGACAGAAAGCTGTTAGCTCCAAGGTAAAGAGAAGATTGAATGAAATAGTAATAGAAAGATATCCTACGCAACAACCTGACAGCATTTACCCATGTTTTTTATTGCAAAAACCAAAGTGTCTTAAAAGTGGTATTAGATATTTAGACATTTTCAAATCACAACCCCATCTCGAATCAAGAAGGACTTTTATTTCTCTGAGATCTCATAAAGAGATATACAAGGCTTCTTTTTCTAAATATTATCTTAAAGAGAAGGGTTTTTACATACTACATACACTGGATTCGCATGACTTAAGTGATGCAGTAAGCTGTCAATCAGAATTCCAAAAAGGCTGCCAAACTGGCCAAAGGCTTATTTATAGGCCAAAGACCATCTAAAAAACAAAGGCTGTAGAGGGTGCCCGCTTCCAGCCCCCCACCCCCAATAAAGAGCAGAATTCAGGCTGCTCTGATCATCCAGAGTTTTTATATTTCTTTGCTTGTAATACAGCTTCAAAGTTCTAAATTCAGGCAAAAGGGAACAAGAAATTGTCAAAAAATTCAAACAAGTAAATCTTACAAAACACAGAATGGTATTTCCATTTAATACGTATGTAGTTTTTAAAACTAACAAATAATTACTATGTATCCATTACTGTGCTAGGTTCTAGGGATTAATTACTTTCTCTGCTCCAATGGGGTGAAAAGTAGAGTACTTTCTTTCCAATTTATGGCTAGTTGATTTCTAAGTCACTTTTTATCCATATAATATACTGTTTTCTTTAAAACTTTAAAAACTATTAATTTAAGATATGATGATGTAATAATTTACTGTATGAAATGGAATGGTTTAAATTTTCTTGAGTAAAAAGTTAGGGTTTAGATCAGTAAGGACTCAGTAAGTCTTACTAGAGAAAAACGTTTAAAGAAAATTCTAAAGTTAGTCATTCAAAGGTAAGGTATATAATACTTTGATTTTATTTCACCCAGCCCGTCATTTTTACCTTAGGAATACTGATACTTAGGTAATAGCACAAAAAATCAAAAGAGTAAAAAAATTTATCAGGCATAAGATCTTTTGTGAAGTGATGAGCTATATTTTAAAATTGGTATGTAGTAATGTTAGCACAACTCTGAAAATTTGCTAAAAATCATTTAATTCTATACTTAAAATGTGTGAATTTTATGCAAAATAAACTATATCCCAATAAAGCAGTTTTTAAAAAGTTACACACACACAAATCCTCCCCCCAAAGTGGATTACTACTGTATTACTACTTAGAGCCTGCTAAAAAGCACACATTCAATTATTCAAATATTTATTAATCACCTCCTTGCCAATCATGAGAAACACAAGGATGGACCAGACACAGCATATCCATGGCCTTAAGGAGGTAGTACTCTTAGGACAAAAAAATACAATTTAATAAAATAGTAATAAGGCCTAATACTTAGCAAACACTGGGTGCCAAACACCATTCTAAATGTTACTTGAGTTTATTTATTTAAATATATGTAATGTGTTATAAGGTGCATACTAACCTTAACAGCAGAGAGACTATAATAAAGATGAAATATAAGCTGATGAAATATAAGCTGAATCTTTAAGACTGAATGGAAATTCAGTTAGACAGGCACTTCAGGTAGAAAACAGAGCATATACAAAAAGAGAGAATTAAAAGTGAGTTACTAGTGTTTTCAACCTATATAACCATCTCATCCTAAACATAAGTACAAGAGCTGTTTAACCCAATAAATATGGTAAACGAAATGCTAAAAATAAAAAACTATAAAAGTCTGTTTTCCCATTCTTTACCTATTTCTCCCTCCTCTCATCTCCACTGGTTGATCTCTCCAGCAGCAGTCATTATGGTGCTTATTTATGCCTTTGCCAAATAGCATATATGTTGTTAAACTGCAGGTGATTATCAAATAAATTCCAACTTCACATTTATGACAATAAAAAGTTAAATGCTTAATGTTAAATGCTTAACATTATATGCTTGCTCAAACTGTGGATTTATTTCTCAGCGATAATATTTATTAATAGCAGCAGTAGGAGAGAAAAGTTCTAATTAGCACTACTAGTGATAGACAAAAGTCTTCATAAGCAGAAGCAAGTTCTTATCTCTGACAAGTAAAAACATGAATGGAGGTTGAGTATAAGAGAAGTTTAAAAGTAAATTCACTGTAGGAGGCCAGATTTAACCTTGGCAAGCTTTTGGACAAGTTTTAAGAAATAATTCGAATCTACAGATACCATACTTTAAAATGATCCACATGTAAATTATAAGCATTGAAATTTAACTTAACTTATTAAATTACATGAATGTACTTTATTAAAAATCACAAAGGGACTTCCCTGATGGCACAGTGGTTAAGAGTCCGCCTGCCAATGCTGGGGACACAGGTTCAAGCCCTGGTCCGGGAAGATCCCACATGTCGTGGAGCAACTAAGCCCGTGCGCCACAACTACCGAGCCTGCACTTTAGAGCCCATGAGCCACAACTACTGAGCCCATGCTCCACAACTACTGAAGCCCACGTGCTCTAGGGCCCGTGCTCTGCAGCAAGAGAAGCCACCACAATGAGAAGCCCATACACAGCAACAAAGAGTAGACCCTGCTCATTGCAACTAGAGAAAGCCCATACACAGCAACGAAAACCCAACACAGCCAAAAAATAAATTAAAAAAAAAAAAAAGATAAAAATCACAAAAATGTTAGAAACTGTTAATAGTTGTTAACTCTAAGGAATGGCATTACAGTAGAGTTTAACTAATCAATATTCAAACAATAGGGAAATAAATTAAATTCAAAAGTTATACATATCTATCTGGAAAAGTTAGAAAACAAAGGTAAGAAGAAAAGGAAAAAGTTAAATTTCCTAAGTTTTCTATATTCACCTATATTGTACAAGAGATGTATATACACACACACATAACAGAGGAGAAAATACAAGAATACATACATGTCTCCCCCCAAAATGGGTAACTACCATATGGCTAAACTACTAGTATATGGCTACTCGTCCCAGCTCTACCTTTTATTACTGTCATCTTAGTCAAGTTACCATGTTTATGGGCACTAATTCCTTCATCTGTAGAGTGAAGGGATTCTAACATCTTTTACGTCTCAAAAATTTTATCAATGTTATCAACTTCAAAAAACAAAGTCACAAAAATGTTTTAAATTGCCATTAGTACAAGTTACTACCCATGGCAATAACATCTATGCTAAGAATACTGAGAAAGTCATAGCTCAAAATTGTAAACAATGAAAAGATATTGTGTGGCTCTGGCATAGCTGCTCTGTGTTTTCACATTTTGCAGGGTTTTTTTGGCCTTAAATTATGCTGCAAATGCCAAAAGGACATGGAAATCATTGAGCTTTCAATAGATTTGGTGACAGAGATCATTACCAAACAAATGAACTCTATGTGTATGTGTGTCTGTGCATGTGTGTTGCTGGCAAGGAGGTGTTTGGTAGGGAAAGAAAAAAGGTTAAGAAATGACCATAAGTTTGATGAGACACATATAACCAACCCTCTCAAAGATGGGAAATGCTGCAAGGTGAACTTTCAGAATCACATAGAAAGTGATTAAGGACAACACATAGAGAAACCTGTTATACCAAACAATACATGTTTGAATTTTATATGAGCAGAAGGGAAGGTACTCCCTTCTCTTTTAGAATGAGACTGATCAAATCCTGGCAAGAGTGATCATTTCTCTTCAAAGGTTTTGAGTACTTTATAGAAGAAACACAATTTCAGGAACTGACTGAATAACAAGTTGAAGAAAACACTCGGGAAAGACACTGGGAAAAATTATGAAGAACAAGAAAGCAAATGAGATTCAACCAAGTTAAGGAAGTCAACAGAACCCAAGCTTTACAACACTGCTAAAGAAATCTGCTATCTCTGCTTATTTGGTGCATTCTCACATGAGAAAACCAATTATTTCTTCCATTTACAGAACAAGATCAGATTAAAATAAAACATGAAAAGCAGGAGATTAAGGAATATTTTCCTTGTACGTATATTTTATGAATATAATCAATTCAAATTCATGGTTTTGTTACAGAAAAATCTACACAAATATCATTGTAGGATTTTGTAAACTGGAAAATATAGAAATCATTTAAACTATCTCATTTTATAGTGACTTGTCCAAGGCTCAGATCATCCTGGCCCCAGACCAATGTTCTTTATACTAAACCAATACTACCTTTTCATTCTAGGTCTGCTTCTGTTGCCTATCTCTTCAAATAAGCTACTTTTCCTTCTTTTTCCTCAGTATTTGCAAAATATTAATTTTCTTTGTGAACTTATGTTCAAAGACTTTCACAATGGCAACAGAAAAGCTTCATTAAAAGGCAAATCACTGAATTACTTTACTAAAATACCATTTGAGAATCATTAACTCTAATTATGCTCACATACAAAACAGATGTGTACGACTACACAAAAAGCCAGTAATTCACCCAACAAATGTTCACTGACCATTATATACCATAAACTGTTCTCAGTGTTAAGGACACAGCAGGGAACAAAAGGATAAAAAATCTCTGTCTCCAAAGAACCTAGTGTGGAGAAAGACAATAAAAAAACTAAAATATATAGTATGTTAGATAGTGACAAATATTAGAGAGAAAAAAATATAAAGCCAAGAAAGTGGATATTTTTAAACTTCAAAAAAAATGTTTAAAAAATATTTATTTATTTGGCTCCTCCTGGTCTTAGCTGCAGCGTGCAGGATCTACCCTGACCAGGGATTGAACCTGGGGCTGCTGCACTGGGAGCGTGGAGTCTTAACTACTGAACCACCAGGAAAGTCCCAAGAAGAGGGATATTTTTAAGTAAAGACCTTAAGATGAGTAAACAAGCCATGCTGGTAATTTGGCAGAAAGTATTCAAGGCAGAGGAATTAGCAAGTAAAAAAGGACCAGACATAAGAGAAAAGGAAAGGCAAAGAATCCAGGTGGCTAACATGCAATGAACAGAAGGGAATGGATGACCACTGTAATGATTTTGGCATTTACTCTTAGTGCGACAGAAAGCCACTGATGGGTTTTGAGCAAAGGAGACATCATACTCTAACTTAAAACAGAATCACTGGGGCTTCCCTGGTGGCACAGTGGTTGAGAATCTGCCTGCTAATGCAGGGGACACAGGTTCGAGCCCTGGTCTGGGAAGATCCCGCATGCCACGGAGCAACTAGGCCCATGAGCCACAACTACTGAACCTGCGCATCTGGAGCCTGTGCTCCGCAACAAGAGAGGGCGCTATAGTGAGAGGCCTGTGCACCGTGATGAAGAGTGGCCCCTGCTTGCCACAACTAGAGAAAGCCCTTGCACAGAAATGAAGACCCAACACAGCAAAAATAAATTAATAAACTCCTACCCCCAACATCTTAAAAAAAAAAAAAACAGAATCATTCCAGCTGCAGTGTTGGGAATACAACATAACTGTAGTAATCCAGATAAGAGATAATAGTTTGGAGCAGAGTGATAGCAGAGGAGATAATGAGATGCGGATTCTGAAGACTGATATATTCCGAAGATTGAATCTACAAAATTTGCTAATTAATGGGCTAGAGAAGACTGTGAAAGAGAGAAAATAATGAGGAATGGAAGGTTTTTGGTCCAAGATAAGTGAAAGATGGAACTACCATTTACTGAGATGGGGCAGACTGAATGATGAGCAGGTTTGGGGAGTAATATGACTTTTGAACATCCTAAGCTTAATATACTTATAATGAATCAAAATGAGTCAAGAAGTCAGTTTGAGCCTAGGTTTCAAGGAAGAGGTTAGGACTAAAAATATCAACTTAGAAAGCTGGCTGTGTATAAATCGTATTTAAAACCAGGTGATTTGATAAGATTATCTACAGAGTGAGCATAACTTCAGGCACTTTAAATATTAAGGGGCAGAGGACTAAGAAGGAACAGTCAGTGAGACAGAAGGCAACAGGAATCTGTGCAAATCTGGAATCAAGTGAAAAAAACTACTTTTCAAGGAAGCATACATAATTAACTATGTCAAATGGTACTTACAGGTCAAATAAAATGAGGACTGAGAACCATCAGATTACTGTATATTTACTTTATAATTTAATATGGCTTGTCATCACAGAAACAATACCGCCACCCCAAATCTACTATGAATTCTGGTCTGTTCCTGTTACCATTTATTCCCATCCCTGGACACTTAATAAGATGAAAAATACCACCCAAGACTCAAAGCTTCTAACACACGTTATTTACTGTGCTACAGTACTGTACCTGAATAAGTTACAGAACCAAAGGTGAGCTCTGGTATCTACACAACACAGATTTCTCCAAATGAAAACAAACCCCACTCTCTAGTCCTTCCTTGTTCTCTTAAGCCACTCTGCAAGCAGTCTTATTTCTGACTAGGTCGTATATTTCAGGCCAAGACTAAATTTGTGTAAATAATGGTTCCCCCTCCATCAATGCAGTCAATGAAGTAGACTACATTTTAACATATATATTCCCAAATTAACCACTTCTATAAGTATGAAATTATTTTTTTTAATGTCAAATATACAAAAAAGTAAAGACAATCATAAGATACTATTTTTTTTTTAAGTTGCATTTGATTTCTACAAGTATTTACTTAAGTGCCACTTATCTGCCAGGCTCTGTAACGAGAATTAAGAATAGTGACGAAATCAAATTCCATTTATACAAAATGTCCAGGATAGGCAAATCCAAAGAGACAAAGTTGATTAGTGGTTGCCAAGGCCTTGGGACAAGGGGCACATGGGGATTGGCTGCTAATAGGTATAGGGCTTTTTGTGGTGAAGAATATGATCTGGAATTAGATAGTGGTGATTGATGTCAAATTTTGTGAATATACTAAATTAAGAATAGAGTGGTATACAAAATAGACAAGGTTCATACTCTCAGGGAGCTTATAGTCTGATGGAAGAATTTAACATTGAGTAAATACACTAACAAATTATGATACGTATTCTTAAGGAAAACAACAGGGGGATTTAACTTTCAACAAGCCTGTTCAGGGATGGCCTCTAAGTAAATGATATTGAAGATTCAAAAGATGAGAAATAACCAGGCAGGCAAAGGAAAGGGGATGAAGATAAAGGAAGTGGGAAGGGCATTCTGACACAGCAGCATGTGTGAAAGGCCTGAAGAAGAGAGGGTTATTAATGTGTTAGAGTTAGAGGAATTAAAAGATGAGTGAGAGCACAGTTAAAGGAGGTAAGTGAGAGAGGCAAGAGAAGGAGACAGGAACCAGATTTGGCAAGGCCTTAAAGGTCTCAGTAAGGAGTTTGAAAGCTAAATGTGGTGGGATGCAACTGAAGCAGAGGAGCGTTGATATGATTTACTTATTTTTTAAAAGAACCACACTGGTTATTTTATGAATTAGAGCAGAGCAATAGCAGAAATAAGGCAACCACTGTAGAAATGAGGTAATAATGATTTGCCCCAGATTTTAACAGAGTACAAAGCCAACAGAAAAGTAAGAATGGAGTGACACTGACTAAATAACGTCATACTTACAACCTTATCATAAAGAAATTTCTCTTTCCAGGGATGTTGTTGCAAAGCCAGCAAAGGATGTTGTTGCAAAGCCAGCAAAGGATGTTACTTATGTGACAACCCCCTTCCCCACACCACAGCTGACTGGTTGGTGGAGGAGGTGAGGGGGAAAAGCCAATCCATAAGCAGGCCAGCAGTATAAACAATCTGCCTCAGTTTGGGCAGAGCTTATCAGCATAAACAGATTCTCTCAGTAATTCAACACAAAAATTATACAAAGACTAAGAGAGTCAGTACCCAGGAAAAATAAAATTTAGTAGCTGAATTAGTGGCTGGCAGAGCAGTAGAGCAAAGATCCATGAATTCCTACCAAGATACTCCTACCTGAATATCTGGGATAATGTGAGAACTGGTTCCTTAATGTTCCTAACACTCCACCCTTATTTGACATAGTCTAAATAAGGGTGTTCCTTGCATTCTTTCTCTTTTTTGGCCACGCGTAGCGTGGCTTGTGGGATCTTAATTCCCCGACCAGGGACTGAACCCAGGCCCCTCAGCAGTGAAAGCGCTGAGTCCTAACCACTGAACCACCAGGGAAGTCCCTATTCCTTGCATTTTTAAAAGCTTAATCAAAGAAAGTATCCAGTAAAGTGGAATTTTAATTTTACAGAAATTGAGGCTAAAAAAATTATTATAAAGCTTTCCTGATGGCATATAGCTCATGAGATGCAATCCTAGGTCTTCTCATTCTAAAAATCAACTTTTTTTCCACAAATCTTAAGGGAAGAGTTACTGGATGCCAAACATTTAGGATATCCTTTCCTTTCAAATTTAAGGTATGTTATTTATTATAAATTTGAGTTTAGGAAAGAAAGATAAGGGATCTACTACAACACTAGCTCACAGTGGTTAAATATCACCACAGGGTCAGTTTAGAGCAGGGATCTGAGAAATCTTGACCTTCTAGAATGTAAAACTATGAGAATAGGAATTTAGCCTGTGTTATTCATTGCTCTAGCCTCACTGCTTATCTCAGACATAGAAACTGAGTAATTACTTGCTGAACAAATGAATTCAATACAGGGAAGGGTAGATGAAAAGTGAGTGAAAAACAGCTGCCAAGAATTCACCTGTGACCCCTAGGTAGTAGAAAGTTGCCACAAGCCCTACTTACTTCTCTTAATTAAGCTACAACTTCAGTGAGATATAATTCACATACTATACAATTCACTCATTTAAAGTGTAAAATTCTGTGGTTTTTAGTATATTCACAAAGTTGCACATCAATCACCACCATCCAATTCCAGATCATATTCTTCACCACAAAAAGTCCTATACCTATTAGCAGCCAGTCCCCATGTGCCCTTTGTCCCAAGGCCTTGGCAACCACTAATCAACTTTGTCTCTTGGGATTTGCCTATCCTGGACATTTCGTATAAATGGAATTACAGAATATGTGAACTTTTGTGACTGGCTTCTTAGCATTTTTTCAAGGTTCATCCATGTAGTAGCATGTAGCAGTACTTCATTCATTTTTATGGTAGAATAATATTCCACTGTATGCATATCCAGGTTTTGTTTATCAATTCATCAGTTGATGGACATTTGGGTTATTTCCTTGTTTTGCCTATTTTAGATAATGCTACTATGAACATTCAGGTACAAGTTTTTGTGCAGACACTTGTTTTAAATTCTTTTGGGTTTTATACCTAGGAGTGGAACTGCTGGGTCACATGTTAACCCTTTAACTTTTTAAGGAACTGCCAAACTGGATTCCAAAGTGGCTGCACCATTTTACATTCTCATCAGCCATGTATGAGGGTTCCACTTTCTCCACATCCTCATCAACACCTGTTATTGTCTATCTTTTTGCTTACAGCTATGCTAGTAGGTGTGAAGTGGTATCTCACTATGGTTTTCAGCTTAATGACTAATGCTGTTGGGTCTTACTTTTTGTTTATTGGTCCTAAATAAGCTTTGTCATAATTTAAAGATAATACCATTTTAAAGCTGGAGAACAAAAGGGGAAAAATTGGGAAAAATTATTAAAGACATTAAGAGAAAAAAGTGTGAAAACTCTGATATAAGACGTTTGAGAAAACAGTTGATCAACAATGAACTCAATTCTGTAGCTATACCTGTGAACACCTCTACATAATAGTCAAAGGCAAAATAAGAAACCATTCTACATCTGTATTGGATGGTAGTGTTTTATAATTTTGTCTTCAATAGGCTTTTTCTTCCATTCTTCTTACTCTAACAGACAGAACCCTCATTCTTTTGAGAAACCTGTGGTTTAAGTGGAGGTACCAACACCCTCTCCCAACAAAAGCACCCCCCCCACACACACACAGCTGGCCTATGGCACATGACTTTGTGCTGGCCAATCACAGAACCACATTCCTCTGCCAACAGTGATTAATTCAGGCGTAAGTATGCAATCAAATCTTGATCAATCAGAGTCCTCCCTAGACTTTGAACTTACTGGGTTATAAGAGCCAGATTCCCCCACTTTGCTTTAACTAATTTGAGCTGGGTTTCTGTCCCCCAAAACAAAACTATAATATTAAAAAATCAGTTCTTTCAGCCTAAAGCTATCAGACCTAACTTTTAATATCAACATTATGGAAAAAGAGTTTATGGTATTTAAAGCCACTATTCTAAACAAAGGCAGAAAATATTGGGTTTCATAATTGCTAAAGAACCAAGAGTAATGTAACAATTATCCAAAAATCTTAAGACTTTATTTTGCTTTTTTCTTTTCTGAACCCGCAACAGCTGAAAGTGGCAAAAGAGGAACAGGGGAATAGGCAGGACGGGTGGCAAAAATGTTAGAATCATTTAATACAACCAGGTAGAGACTAGCTGTAGGGCCTTCAGGATACAACTACTGTAACTAAATTCACATAACACTTACTTTAAGGAACCATACATGCTGTAAAAACTGAAACAAGTATTAAGATACTGGGCAACTAAAGCTTTCATTTAAAGAACTAGAAACTGAGACAGAACATAATTTGATTTCTAATATTACAAATATGTCTATCACCAAATTATGAAATACCACATTATCTTAGGATTCTGACTTTTGTTAATACAAATTTAAAGAAATTTCAGGTTTGCCAAAATACACCATTATTGAAAATGTAATTTACATTAAGTTCAATGTAAATTAAATTTAGGGTAAAAGTGATAGCTAATCATATTTTGTCCTAACAGTAAATAAACAGCAACAGAAAACGGTTTAGCATTGTAAATAATCAAGCTAATCTTGTAGTACCGGTAAATGTCTATGGCCTTAAACCATTTTTCATTACGTGTACCATATAGTGTGAATTAGAGATATTTTTTGGTTAAATTTACAGTCTTATGGGACAACAGTTACAAAATCTTTATATAAAGTATTTATTAACCTACTTACAACACAGGATTAGAGAAATGAAGTCAGAAACTAGTAATTTTGGGACAATTTGGTTAAGCATGCAGGAAAAAGTAGGCTTTCACCTGAGTGCTAATGAAGGGAAAAAGAAGCCTTCTCCAATACATGTGATGTGATTTGAATTATGGTGCACAGTGGTACAAAAGGAACTGCAAACAAAATGTTAATCTGACAGGGAACACAGGGGGTTATCTGGATGTAATGTATGATGAAGCAAGTTGGTAGAAATAAAAAAAGCCACCATTCACTCTACCTGCACTATATGCCAAGCACTATTAAGCATTTAAGTAATTTAAAGAGATTAAGTTAACTTCCATAACTATTAAACAGAGGAACTAGGGTTCAAATCCAGGTGTGACTCCATAGTCCATGTTATTTAACTGTGATACTATAAAGCCTTTCAAGAGTCTTTTATTAATTAAAAGTGACAATCACCTATAACAGAAGCAACAATAATAACACAGACAGTGATTCTCAAAGTGTGGTCAGTCAGCTCCTGTGGGGACACTGAGACCTTTTCAGAGGGTCCACAAGGTCAAAACTATTTTCTTAAATTACTACTATTAATTTTTTTTATTATGTTAACATTTGCACTGTACTGCACTGCAGTAGGTAAAGCCGCTGGTGCTTTAGCATGAATTAAGGCAATGTCACCAAACTGTAATAATAGTCATTGTGTTTCAGTTAAAAAGAAGCCTGTTCACTGAAGAATGCCCTTGATGAGGAGCTTCCCTGGTGGCGTAGTGGTTAAGAATCCTCCTGCCAATGCAGGGGACACGGGTTCAAGCCCTGATCTGCGAAGATCCCACATCCCACGAAGAAACTAAGCCCGTGCGCCACAACTACTGAGCCTGTGCTCTAGGGCCCGTGTGCCACAACTACTGAGCCTGCGTGCCACAACTACTGAAGCTCGTGCACCTAGAGCCCGTGCTCCACAACAAGATAAGTCACTGCAATGAGAATCCTGCGCACTGCAACGAAGAGTAGCTGCTGCTCACCGAAACTAGAGAAAGCCTGTGCACAGCAACAAAGACCCAACGCAGCCAAAAATAAATAAATAAAATAAATTTTTTTAAAAAAGAAAAAAAATGTAAAAAAAAAAAAAATAATAATAATGTCCTGATGAAACAGTAAAAAAATTGCTTTTATTAAAAACTGGCCTTTTCAGGCTTCCCTAGTGGCACAGTGGTTGACAGTCCGCCTGCCGATGCAGGAGACACGGGTTGGTGCCCTGGTCCGGGAGGATCCCACATGCCGCGGAGTGGCCGCTGAGCCTGTGCTCCGAAGCAGGAGAGGCCACAAACAATGAGAGGCCCGCATACCACAAAAATTAAAACAAACAAACAAACAAACAAAAAAAACCCAGCCTTTTCTTTCTAAAATTTTGTGATAAAATGGGGATTACACATAAACCATTTCTACAGCATACCCCCTTCTGCAGTAGGATGACTGTTTCAGGAAAAAGTATTTGTGGGACTGTTTGAATTGCTAATTGAACTAGCCACTTTTTTCATGGAACATCACTTTTACTTGAAAGAACAACTGAGAGACAAATTATGGCTATTCAGAAAGTGTCTGGCAGATGTTTTCACAAAAATGAGCAAAGTGAACTTACGGCTTCAAGGAAAACAACTTAAAGTATTTCTTGCTAATGACAAAATTTAAGCTTTCAAGTGAAGATAAAAATTTTGGAAAACTTGTATCTACCACTCTGAGCTTGACAGATTACCACTATTTAAGATTCTTGTGATGAGCTACATGGCAATGCTAATAATTGTGAATTTTCATTGTAAAATAAAATGTGTCAGCATTCGGAAGATCTACACAACTCAGTGAACTAATATTTTCCAAATGACCAATACATGATGTTACAAAATCAGGCATGTCCAAGTGCAAGACAGACCAATAGATTTTAATGTAACAAAGTAAGAAAAGTTTACTAATATGGCTTCAGATTCCACATTGCAACTAACTTTTAAGAAAGTGTTAAAAAAAAAAAAAAAAAAGAAAGTGTTATTTCTGGAGTTTTGGCATATATGGTATGATATGGTACATCAAAGAATAATTTCCTTAATTATCTGAAAAGGCTATTAAACGTTCCTCCCTTTTCCAACTGCCTACTGTGTGAAATTGGATGTTCTTCATATACTTCAACCAAAAGAACATACCATAAGACTGAATTCAGAAATAGATATGAGGGGGCTTCCCTGGTGGCGCAGTGGTTAAGAATCTGCCTGCCTATGCAGGGGATGCGGGTTCGAGCCCTGGTCTGGGTAGATCCCACATGCTGCTGAACAACTAAGCCCATGTATCACAACTACTGAAGCCCGTGTGCCACGACTACTGAAGCCTGCACACCTGGAGCCTGTGCTCCGCAACAGGAGAAGCCACCGCAATGAGAAGCCCTCATACTGCAACGAAGAGTAGCCCCTGCTCGCGGGAACTAGAGAAAGCCCGTGCACAGCAAGAGAAGACCCAAAACAGCCAAAAAATAAATAAATAAATGAAATAAATCTTTAAAAAAAGAAAAAAAACAGAAACAGATATGAGAATTCAGCTATCTTTACTTGAACCAAACATTAAAGAGACTCAAAAAAATGTTAAACATGACCATTCTTCTCACCAAATTTTTTGGGTTTTGAAAAATAAGTTATCTTCAGTTAGAAATTTATGTTTATATAAAACAGCTTTGGGACCGCCCTCCTAATGCAGTGGTTAAGAATCATCTGCCAATGCAGGGGACACAGGTTCGAGCCCTGATCCAGGAAGATCCCACATGCCATGGTACAATTAAGCCTGTGCACCACAACTACTGAGTCTGCGGTCTAGAGCTCGCAAGCCACAACTACTGAGCCCGTGTGCCACAACTACTGAAGCCTGTGTGCCTAGAGCCCATGCTCCACAACGAGAAGCCACCGCAATGAGAAGCCCGCGCACCGCAACAAAAAGTAGCCCCTACTAGCCGCAACTAGAGAAAGCCCATGCACACAGCAACGAAGACCCAAAGCAGCCAAAAATAAATTAATTAATTAATTTTTTTAAAAACAGCTTTATTAGTGTTATTTTTGAGTTAATATTTTTTTAAATTCTTACTTTTCGTTTCTAAAATGGTAAAAATTGATATTAATAGAAACTCCCAAATAAAGGTTTTTTAAAAATTTTTAGAAATACATTTATTTGTTTATTTTTGGCTGCATTGCATCTTCGTTGCTGCACGTGGGCTTTCTCTAGTTGCAGCCAGCAGGGGCTACTCTTCGTTGTGGTGCATGGGCTTCTCATTGTGATGGTTTCTCTTGTTGCGAAGCACGGGCTCTAGGCATGCCGGCTTCAGTAGTTGTGGCACGCAGGCTCAGTAGTTGTGGCACACGGGCTTTGTTGCTCCGCAGCACATGGGATCTTCCCGGACCAGGGCTCAAACCTGTGTCCCCTGCATCGGCAGGCTGACTCTTAACCATTGTGCCACCAGGGAAGTCCCCCTAATAAAGCTTTTTGGGGGGTCCTTATTTTTAACCGCATAAATGGGTCTTGAGCCCCAAAGCTCTGAACATTTCTGAACTAAGACCATAACAAGCACGTATATATTGTCCTTATTTAGTAGGTGCCAATTTTATCTGTGGAAGAAAGGAGTCTCCCTCATCCTTGTCTTATTAAACCTCAATGGAAAGCACAGTAAGTAAATAGATTGTGTTCTCTAAAGTCCACAAATAAAACAGAATTTCCAAAAAGATCTCTGTTTAAAAAAAAAAAGGAAACAACACTTACTGAATGCCTATCATACCCCATGTACTATGCTAGGTGCTTCCACATATAACCTTTTAATCAACTTTGAGTCTATTAAGGCTGAGAGAAGTTAAAGGGAGGTAATATAGTACAGTACAAATAGTACTGACTTCACTTTAACATTCCTAAGACCATTCCCTTGAATGTTATGCTATTATGCCACTTAACTCTAGAATTTTTTTCTTTACATAATAATTCCTACTTACATGACTGAGAGAAATGAGAATACAATTAAAAGCATATACGGTAGATGCTCAAGAAGTTAGTTCCCTTTAATCAGACTTCTGCTCTGTTCCAAAACTAAACCACTGAGTATCACAATCATTGTTCAAGGTTAGATTTGACAAGCTCTCCTTTCACCATTATAGGCCTCAAGTTGATGAATGCTGCTCCAGTAAACATTTAAAAATATCTTAAGGACCCACAACCACTATCAGATATAAGAGATCAATGTTTAAAAATTACCTACACATTTTTCCTAAAGTTGTTTCATTCTTTTAAAGCTAAATCATTCCTACAACTCTTCCCAATCTTTTTATATTCATATTTGACATACTAGCCTTTATGAACAATGACATTGTGATATCTCTAAGAAAATTATCAATGAAGCAATTCTGAAATTGGTTGCTTTATAAACTAGGAAAGCTGAAAGGAAGCACAAAAACAATTATTTAATTCCCAACTATATTTCTATCAGATATTTCATATTGTCACATGCTTGGACCATTAAATGAAAAATTAGACAGTGGTTATTTTAAGTATAGTAAATATGTTCCAAGATTTGTGATGAGAGAAGTCAGCCTCTAAAAGTTAACGAGACTTAATAGCTTAACAATGCCTTTCACTCTGTACAGTTTAACAAATCACCAAGGCCATTTCTAAACAATAAAATAGCCGATCAATTTATTAAACTCTTGCCAACCAAGCAACTATTTTTTCCTTAAGTCCAAGCTGACTTCATATTTGATGCTGTGTGGACAATGACAAGTTTCCAATTATGTAGCATTTTAGTATTCTTTTATTTTTAGGGTAAGTATTTTTCTTAAAGTAGTGTTTTAATAAGATCTAATTATTTTTCTAACATAACTTATGCTCTATTCAATCCTGGATAACCTCAGAACTTCTATAAAAATTATGCAGGTTTATTAGAAAGTCTATAAGAGAATTCCCTCTCTACTTTTAAAACATAAGCTAGATGAGATTAATTTGCTTTATTCTGACACATTTTTTAATTTGAAATTTGGTCACTACCCATTTCCTGTGTTGCATTGTGCATACCCTCGCTATGGTTACTATCTCAAACTAATAATGATGATCCTCTACCACACTGAACAACAGAAACCACACCCTGAATGTCATCTGACAGTTCCTACAAGTTATTTTAAATGGATACTGACATATAACTTCTTAAATGCTTTTATCTTTCAAGAAGTTAGCATGACCATATTTTGGAGGAGCCAGAATGGTAGAATGTAACACAGGAATAACTATCAGACTGAAGGCTATGGAATCAGTTTCAATTCCAACACTTAGAAATTCTGACTCTACAAGGGTCACTAATTCCCTGGGCCCAAACTGCCCTTCAATGAGCAATTACATCTCTATATATTAAAAATGTTCCCATTAAGTTCAACATAACTTATATATGCACACAGAGAAAAAACAAAGAGCCAACTGCAAATAAGGGAGTTAGAGAATCAATTCAACTGAATCCTATTAAATCTCCTTCCTCCCCCTAAGGAAAGCTGAAGGTGATAAATGCTCAGAGAATTGCCAGGCATCTTCCTAACATTAACCTATTAAGCTTCACAACACTCATGAAGCAGATGTCAAGGACCTCTAGTTTTACAGATGAAAGAACCCTAAGACTAAATGATTCTCCCAAAGTCACACACAGTTAGAGATTAGATTAAACTAAACTCTTAAGACTCTGTACTCATCATAATTTGGAATCAAACAATGTTAGATCAAACCAAAAAATGTTATAATTATCTCATGCTATCCTCTATATCCGTGCTGTCGAATAAGGTAGCCACTAGCCATATGCAGCTATTAAGAACCTGAAATGTAGCTAGCCCAAACTGAGATATGCTGTAAGTGTAAAAGACAGACCAGCTTCCGAAGACTAGTATGAAAAGAACATGAAACATCTCATTAAATTTTTTTTACACTGATTACATATTGAAATGGTATTTTGGATATACCGGATTAAATAAAATTCATTGCACAGTACTGGTCCATACTTCTTTTCAAAGACCTTCCAATGAAACATGTCACTGTTAAGATCAACCAAAAAGCAGTATTTTCTTAGAATTTGTTGTAGCAAAGTACAGAAACCATATTTTGAGGGGGGAGGAAATGGGCATAATTAGTATTTTGAGGGACACAGGCATATATGTAATGAATAAATACACAAAATAGGCCTTCTCGTGTTCTCTACGGATAATAAAAGATGTTTCTATCTCATTGCAGGTATATGTGACAGAATAAATCACAAGTGAGGAGAGAGTATGACTTTCCCTTAAAGTCATATTCCATTTCCTTATGTGGAAATGTGAAAATATTCATATTCCTAATGCACACACAGTGTTATCAAAGTCACAAGGATGCCCATAAGGCACAATGAACTTCTCAAAAAAATTTTACCTAATGTGTATTTATAATTATTTTTTTAAGTCACATATCATAATATTGTTCTAATATAGAATCAACACAATCTTATTTTGACTAAAATAATAAGAGATACACAGTAAGGGGAAACATCAATTCAAAAAATAAGGATCACCTGAAAATAGTTTAGCAACTCCACATAAAGTTACCATATGTGTTTTGTGGCCAGCTAGAGGGGTGGGAAAGGGAGAGTGGGAGAGAAACAAAAGAGGGAGGGGATATAGGGATATATGTATACATATAGCTGATTCAGTTTGTTATACAGCAGAAACTAACACAACATTGTAAAGCAATTATACTCCAATAAAGATGTTTAATAAATAAAGTTACCATATGACCCAGTAATACCACACCTAGGTGTATAAGCAAACAGAATTGAAGACACAGGTCTACACAAAAATGTGTAGATGAATGTTCAGAGCATCATTATGCGTAATAGTTAATAAGTGGAAACAATGCAAAAGTCTATCAAATGATGAATGAATAAACAAAATGTAGTATATCCACACACTGGAATATTCAGCTATAAAAAGGAATGAAGCACTAATACATTCTGGTTACAGAGTGTATGAACCTTGAAAACATTATGCTACCTAAAAGAAGTCACAAAAGATCACATATTGTATAACTCCATTTAGATGAAATATCCAGAATAGCCATATCTAAAAAGACAAAGAGTGACTGCTATTGAGTTTGGGTTTCTTTTGGGAGTGATGAAAATGTCCTAAGACTGACTGTGCTGATGGCTGCACAACTATGTGAAAACACCAAAAGCCACTTCAAATGGGTGAACTGTATGGTATTTGAATTACATCTCAGTGAAGATGTTAAAAAAAAAAAAAGTGCAGCCAGAAATGTAGAGGGGAAAAGGATCAGAAGGATTGTCAAGTATTTAATTGCTATTTCTCTGGATGTTTGTAACTTTGTGGTATTTATGTTTTTAGGTTTTGTGATTTTTTTCCCTCATTTTAAATATTAATACTGCTCAAAAAATTTTTTAATCACATCATTACACAACTAGGTAAATTTAATAAAAATCTTAAGTTCTACATTTAAATGGTAATTTCTATAGCATATGAATTATCTCAGTAAAGATGTTGAAATTTCACTTCAACTAGGAAATAGTCCCTCAAACTAGGAAACCCACTAAGACAGCACCAACTGCCTTGTTAAGTAAATGGCTTTGTGGAAAGTCCAAAAGACAGTTACTATCTCAGTCAAGCAAATGCTCAAAGTTCAGAAACAGATGATGGGAATTTGAAGATCTCAGTATAAAAAAGTACAAAGAAACAACATAAAAAATACTACTTGACCACTTTCTCTTAAAAGCTAACCTCCTGATTCAGATGCAGAATGGAAAACAAAAACAAACAAAAACCCCTATTTACCTAGACGCCTAAACCTGAAGGGAAGAAGTCTTCTATTAAAAATCTGTGATGTGGGTGTGTGCTTAACCCACACACCTTATGTAGCCTAAAAACCTCAGGAGCAGCTGTTACTTAAGATAATGAAAGTTGCTTTTCACCCTTTTCAAATAATAAAATGTGATGGTGCCACTCCACGGCCCACCCCATCCCCCGCTACCACCACCACCGGCAGGTGGAGGAAAAGGATACTGCAGACTAGAGGATGACAGCTTTGTATAACCCTTTGGACTCTATATGTAAGAATGCAGCTGGTGGTCTCTCAGGAGGGGGTAGAGAGATTTGTGAACAAGCTGAAATAAGGGGTATCCTTTGCCTGGAAGAGGGCACACCGTGAGCCACATCTTGAATCAACTATATCCATAGTAAAACACAGGCCGCTGGAAGGCACTGTTAGCATCACCAGGATGGCCTCTCACGCCGGGGGTGTTTTTTTTCAACGGAGAAGTTGACTCCTGTAGTTTGGATACTGGGGGGAGGCAGGGGTAAAGCGGGAGTCGGGAAGACCAGAGAAAATGCCTTTAAGTGGAGACGACTCGGGCCTCGCTGAGGAAGTTCCGAGACCCACTCGGTCGCCACACGTTAGTCCCCCCTCCACCTCCCATCGCCCTCCTGCCCGCGGCGCCCGACGTCGGTGCGGGAGCGAGAGCCGGAATCTCCGCCGCTACCGGGATGGGGGCCGCAGCCCACCCCGGGCAGCACGGCACACGCACGCCTCCTCCGCACTCGCCGCGCCCGGCCTCCCCGCCGCGCGGCCCAGCCCCTCGCACCCGAGCCGGGCCGGCTCCTCGGGACAGGCCTAGGCCGCGCCGGCGGTACCCCGGCACCTCACTCCCCGGCGGAGGCGGACCAGGCCCGACACAAACTTCCCGGCGCGTTAGCACAGGCGTCACGGACGGGCCGGCCCCCAACGCCATTCCCCCGCGGCCCGGCGGCGGCTCCCGCCCCTACTCCCCACACTCCGAGTCCCGGCGTAGAACGACCCGAGGCCCACGGCCCCCACCCCCCCCCCGGTGCCCCCGAGTTTACCTCCAAGTCGCGGCCTTTGTTCTTGAAATTCTTGAGCCGTTGGTTGTCCAGTTTCTCGTTGTCCGCCATGGCCGGGCCGGTGACTCCTTCCCCCGCCCGGGCCCCGCGGGATCCGCCCCAACCACCACGCCGCACCGACACTCCCAGGAACCGGGCCGCCGCCTGAGCTGCTGTGCCCGCCGCGGCGTCGCTTCCTTCCTCCTCTCACCTGCCTCCGCCGCGGTCTTCTCCTCTTCTCCCCGCCCGTTTCCCACCCCCCCCCCCGCCCTAACCCCAGCGCGACCGCAGCTCCGGCTAAGACAACTGCGGGGCCGGGCGGCGGCAACGACGGCGGAATGTGCTGCCGGCTGCGAGGGGGAGGAAGCCTCGATCTGAGGGCCCCGGCGCCGCGGCCACGCCCATCGCCGCCAGCCCAGCTCGCCGATTGGCCAACCAGACTCCGGTGCGTTCAACCAATCAGAAAGAAAGATGGAGAGCGGGGGCGGAAGAGCGAACGGAAAGGGGAAGCGGGCGACGCTGCGAGGAAGGGGTCAGAGCCTGGCTCCGGAGGGGAATGGCGCGGCTGGGGCAGAGCCGGGAGGGACCACGTGCCCCCGGAGCAAGGGGGAGGAAGCGAAAGAGAATTAGAGGCGGGAAGGGGAAGGAGACGCCAGGGAACGAGTTGGTTTGCTCGTGTACGGCCCACCCCAGACGTCTGGGGTCTGGTGTCGAAGCCCACTTAAAGTACGTTCTTTTCTTCTTCGGTGAGCCTTCTCTTCCAGAGCATTCTTTGCGAGCTCCGCTGGCTTTACAGGAAGTGGGATCTGCGCCTCTGCTCCATCCCGGGTCGGGACAACCCCCTCCTCTCAACCGAGCTCCGTACCCTGGCAGGGATCTCTGCTGTTTGGGGGCCCGGCTTCGGGGCCTGGACTGGAAGGAGTGACGTGCGTTCGGGAGGCGCAGCGGAAAGCGGGAGGGACAGTGGGTGGAAAAGGCAAAGGACGTTTTAGACGAATCTGATTCATCCTCTCTAAACAAGTCCCGCAACAGGTGGGAACTTGGGAAGCGCTGATGATCCTGTGACGATAACCACGCCCTGGATATTTCGTCTTAGAAAGTTAAAGGAGCTTCTCGGCCACAAAGTACTAACTTATGGAAGGCGGGGACCGTGGCACCTGGCACAGGAAATGTAATGTTGTAACTGTTGAGAAAGGAAATGAGTTCCAAAGATATACATCTCTACCAGAAATGTTATTACCAGAGGCAGAAATAACACAAGCTACAAAGGACGTACTAAAATGTTTTAGAAATCGGGAGAAGGAAATGGTTTAAAAATATATTTAAATCCAACTAATAGCTCCTCAAATATGCAGGAGCAATTGGGGTCGGAAGGAAAGCGGGGTGTTTAGAAGCCTTGGGTGTGTTTAAATTTGGCGAGTTAGGGGGAAGAGACCCTTATTCCAACTACTTTGGGAACTTTTACACCTGGTGCCTCCCACTTCCTTACCGGTATATTTTTTGGGGTAGAACGTGCAGAGATAAAACGTTTAAAATGAGTATAATGCCTTTAAAGTTCTCAATACTTTGTATGCTTTGAGCTGCCTAGGCAAACAGAAGCTGTACCTGGAAATAATTCACACTGAACGTTCACTTGAATGTAAATTCAGTGCCGATTCTAAGTGTAAAATGGTGTTCATTTTAAATCTTTATTCCACAAAGAATCATTTAATTGAAGTAACATTGCACACTGTAGCACTGATACTTCAAAGTGAGTTTAGGATAAGAAAATTCAGTTTAGAATACCGTACTCCTAAAAGAAGGGTGTGATCACAGTTATCCACTAAGATGCAATACAAACCGGAAATAACCACAACTTGTAATTTCGGCTTTTAATATTTGTTTAATGTCTGTCTAAGGTCTCTCTCCCTCTCTACACAATAAGTTCTCTGAAGTCAAGGGCCATATTTGTTTTTTTTCTCTATATACCCGACACCTAGTACTTGGCATGGTAGTGTGCACTCAGTGACTATCAAAGGCAGGACCTGAATCTAAGCTCCTGTGAGTGTATGTTTCATAAGTTAAAAGACAAGCTAACACTGCTTGATTAAAAATGTTGACTGAGTTAGTACAGCTTCTAATCTACACTGGGTTCCTTCTAATAATTCTTAATTTGGTATCATGCTCACTCCAGGGTTAAAATTCAGGGGGTATATCAGACATAGGCTTCAGGGCAACCCCCCCTACATGTTTAGAAGGAGTCGTGACACTTTTCTAAAACGAACAATTGTCCTTAATTATAATGCTTAGGTAGTCTGTTTGCTGGCCTAAATTTTTCATTTGAAATTATCACTACCCATTGCCACTCACTTTACATGTTTAGTGTCTGTACCTCCAGTTCTTTCCAGATAGGAGATACAAAATTTATATAAAAGGAGTACATTTTTTTTCCCGGGAGTTGGTAATAGATCTAAATGCAGATCGACAATCTAATTGGCAAGATATGGTAGCTCTTAGTTAGGAGGTGTCAGAAATTTAATTTGCTGAACTAAGGAAATAGTAATATGCAGCCATTAATACCATTTCAACGCAGACTATTTAACAATTTTTTGTGTGTATTATGAAATATATTTATAACCAAACACTGTAAGACTTATACATGAGACCTACTTTAAACAGGATATTCAATAGCAGGTACGTAATATCCTGACTTGTTATTATTTTGGTATAAGAAAAGTCTAAAATATTATGGAGATACTAGCTTTCAATTTCTCATGAAATTCTCTTAGAGTCACTTTCTGAATAAAGAAATTTATTTCTTTATTTTCTTTATTTATTTCTCTGTTCTGCAGCAGAGACTTGTGAGAGGATTTGTGAAGCTTTATACAGGGGTTTAGCTGATCAAATGTAATTTCAAAAATAATTATAATTGATCATTATTTCATTTAAGCAGTTTGAATTATTCTCATGATACATACATTAACTTGAAGATTATGGGATCCCTCTTTAATCTGGAATATGGATCTTACAGTTTGTGTTACTGTTTGGGGAATTATGAGTGATTTCTTGAACAAAACTCTAGGCAGTATTTACTGGAACAAGAAGCAGTTTTATGTGTTGCTAAATCTTAACTAAAGTGTAATTTCTATTTTTCATAGTTGAGTGGTTCTTTTTTTTTTCTTTTTAGAGAGAAAAAAACATTGGACCTTTGTTAATATGCTTTTATTTTCTTAGGAAAACAGAACTGATCAGGTAGTGGAGTACTTTATTTATTCCTCTTTATTGCCTGGATTTTTCAGACTTTTGAGGAGCCTGGAAAATATTACTTCTTATTTTGACTCAAGTCCTGGAATGGTAAGAGATTAAAAGCATAGCTGTTGATAATAATCTGACTGAGAGAGAGGAGCCACCAGTTTTTCTTTTAACTTAGTTTTTTTTTAAGCTTAGTTTTGACTAATTGGAGAAATAATCATAATTCTTGTGTACAAATCATTGATTATTGGTAAATATCTATTTGTATTGCCACCAGGCAAACATCCATAGATTTTTTAAAACTTTTTTCACTTGCTTTTTTTTTAACTTTTAAAATTTATTTATTTATTTAGTTTTGGCTGCGTTGGGTCTTTGTTGCTGTGCACGGGCTTTCTCTAGTTGCGGCAAGCAGGGCCTACCCTTAATTGTGGTGTGCGGGCTTCTCAATGCGGTGGCCTCTCTTTGTTACAGAGCACACTCTAGGTGCATGGGCTTCAGTAGTTGTGGGTCGCGGGCTCTAGAGCACAGGCTCAGTAGTTGTGGCACATGGGCTTTAGTAGTTGTGGCTCAAGGTCTCAGTAGTTGTGGCTCACGGGCTCTAGAGCACAGGCTCAGTAGTTGTGGCGCACAGGCTTAGTTGCTCCACAGCATGTGGGATCCTCCTGGACCAGGACACAAACCTGTGTCCCCTGCATTGGCAGGCGGATTCTTAACCACTGTGCCACCAGGGAAGCCTCCTTCACTTGCTTTTTATTTGGACCTAAATATTGAAAAAAATGAAAGGTTATGTATACTCTTCATTTTTAATTTTTAAAAAGTAAACAGCACAGAAGGAGCCACTTAAACCAAATAGCTGAGGAGACTGATCGTATGACTTAGAGCAGCGTTTCTCAAACAGAGAGTTCCCCAGATCTAGATGTTAGTAAGTATTCCTTAAAACAAAACAAACGAACACAAAAACTTTCCTTGGTCTAACAAGTTTAGAACTTGGTGGGTGCTGGGAGTGGTAACTTTGAGACAGTGTTAAGCAGAACACCATTTGGAAAATTGAAATCAGTGAATCGAGAAGAGTCACTATCCCTCTTCAACTTAAAAATTTTGTATTAGGGCTTCCCTGGTGGCGCAGTGGCTGAGAGTCCGCCTGCCGATGCAGGGGACGCGGGTTCGTGCCCCGGTCCGGGAAGATCCCACATGCTGCCGAGCGGCTGGGCCCGTGAGCGGTGGCCGCTGAGCCTGCGCGTCCGGAGCCTGTGCTCCGCAACGGGAGAGGCCACAACAGTGAGGGGAAAAAATTTTGTATTAATAGCACCAGTTTGTAAGTATAGTGACTTACAAATGGGTGGTATTTCAAAAGTTTGCTTGAAGATTAGTTCTTTGAAATGTGTGCATTAAAGCATGGTCATGACCTGTAAGTAGGTGTTCAAGTTAACCCACAAGGGCTTATTTAATCTATAAAGTACTTATATGAATGTCATAGAACCTAGTGACAATATGTGGCAATAGTTCTATGAGGAAAATGCTGTATTTGGAGTTACAGCTTTGGTTGGGAGGAGCACTTTTCTTGTCTTTGCCACCATGCACCAGGAACTGTGCTAGGTGAGGAAGTGACAAAGTACAGTGTTCCTTACGTGTAAAATTCCATGTATCAGAGATTCTGCAAATTCATATCTTACCTAATGTTATGGGAACCTGGACTAGCTCTCACTAGTCAGGCTCCCATGGCTTCCAGTAGCCCCAACTGATAAAGAGGAATGTTAGGATTCTAGGGGCTGAGAAATAAGGAACTGGGCCCAACCTCTTGCCCCAGTAGTTCTCACTTCAGGCAAGCTCCCTACCCCTATCTTTTTTTTTTCTTCTCTACTTTTTATTTTTTAATAATTACAGATTCACAGGCATTTCCAAAAAAAAAAATGTACAGTGAGGTTCTATATATCCTTTCCTCAGCTCCATCTCCTCCCATGGTAGCATCTTGAGTAATTATAGTACACTATCAAAACCAGAAAATTGATGTTTATATAATCCATTAGAGCTTATTCATAGGGGACGGGAGTCATTAGCGTGTAAAGACTATATGAAAGTATCAGGGGATGCCTATATACTGGAGCCTCTTATAGCCCTATGCTTGTTGAGAATTTTATAATGACAACAATAATAATTGCTACTGGGAATTCCCTGGTGGTCCAGTGTTTAGGACTTGGCACTCTCATTGCCAAGGGCCCAGGTCGGGGAACTAAGATTCCATAAGCCGTGCAGCGAGGCCAAAAAATTTTTTTAAATAGTAATAATAATAATTGCTACCAAATATTTAATATCTACAATATTCTAGGTCTAGATATTCTATCTTTGTGATGTATTTTATTATTATTGTTGTTATTTGTATTTCTATTATTATAAACATAATTATTGAGCAATTATGGGGCAGGCAGTCTTCTAAGCCATTGATAATATTGACTCATTGAATCCTCACAACAGCCCTATGAAGAAAGTATATTATTACTCACTTTACAGATGAGAAATCTGAAACACAGAGAGGTTTAGTAATTTTCCGAAGATCACACAGTCAATAGAAGAGCTGGCTGGCGTTTGAACTGGGTCTGACGCCAGAGTCAGCACTCCTGATTACCATCTAGGTACATAGACTTCAGAGTTCATAGTAACCTCAAAAAGTAGATATTATTGTTTCCATTTTCTATGTGAGGAACCTGAGGTTCAGAAAGGCTAAGCAACTCGCTCAAGATCCTATAAAACTAACAAGTACTGGAGCCCCAGTATGATTCCAGGCCTGACCAGCTGCAAACCCCCACTATTTATAGTTGGCCATTGTTATGGACTGAATGTTTGCGCCCCTGCAAAATTCATATGTTGAAACCTCATCCCCAGTGTGATGGTGTTTGAAGGTGGGCCTTTGGGGGTGATTAGGTCATAAGGAATGGGATTAGTTCCCCTATAAAAGAGGCCCCAGGGAGCTCTCTCATCCCTTCTGCCAAATGAGATTACAGTGAGAAGACTATGGTCTGTGAGGAAGCAGCTTCTCACTAGACACTGAATTGGCCATCACCTTGATCTTGGACTTCCCAGCTTCCAGAACTGTGAGAAATAAATTTCTGTTGTTTATAAGCCACCCAGTCTATGACATTTTGTTATAGCAGCCTGAACAGACAAAAAAAACATTTTGCCTCCCTGGGCTTTTTTTTTTTTTTGGCCTCGGATTGAACCCAGGCCCTCAGCAGTGAAAGCACAGAGTCCTAACCACTGGATTACCAGGGAATTCCCACCTCGCTGATTTTTAACAAAAATCTCTGCCAGACCACAATGATATTGTGTTTTTAAAAATATATATTGGGGGGGCTTCCCTGGTGGCGCGGTGGTTGGGAGTCTGCCTGCCGTTGCAGGGGACGCGGGTTCGTGCCCCTGTCCAGGAAGATCCCATTTAAAAAAAAAAAAAAAAAAAAAAAAAAAAATATATATATATATATATATATATATATATATTTGGTCTTCCTCCACAGTTTTGGCACATAATTCCTAAAACCTTTGTACTTTCCTAAGCAATAAGGGTTATAAAGATACCTTTCCTTCTCAGCTTCTGAAATAGCTCCAGAATGAAATGGGTATCCTTTCAACCACCTCTGAGTTTATGTTAATATGATGACTTTTGGAAAGCTCCTAAGGATAGGGACCTCTGGTGAGGGGAGAGGGATTGGAGGTTGAATCAGTGGCCAATGAAGCCTCCATAAAAACCCAAAATCAGCTGGTTTTTGAAGAGCTTCCAGGTTGGTGAATACATGGAGGTGCTGAGAGGGAAGCGAGCCTAGGCAGGGCATGGAAGCTGAGCCTTTTCCCCATACTGAGCCCTATGCATCTCTTCCACCTGGCTGTTCCTGAGTTATGTTCTTTTATAATAAACTGGCAATCCAGTAAGTAAACTGTTTTCTTGAGTTCTGTGAGCTGCTCTAGCAAATTAAGCCCCAGGAGGGGGTTATATGAACCCCCAATTTACTGCTTGGTCAGAAGCACAGGTAACAACTTGAACTTGCAACTGGTGACTGATGTCAGGGGGTGGGGCTCAGTCCCACAAGACTTTAACCTGCTGGATCTGACACTATCTCCAGGTAGTGTCAGAACTCAGTTTAAATGCAGGTCACCCAGCTGGTGTGGCAGAATTGTTTGGTGTGGGAAAAAAAAAAAATCACACATTTGGTAATCCAAAGTGAGAGTAATGCTGTGAGTCGACAGAAAACAGAAGAGCATTTTTTTCCAAAACAGGCTCTAAAGAGGTCTAAGTCTGAAATGCCTGAAGCAGTGGTTGTTCTAAAACCTTAGAGTGTTTTAGAACCACTTGCAAGACTTAAAACCCCAATTGTTGGACTCCATCCGCAGAGTTTATGATTCAGTAGGTCTGGGATAGCATCTAAAGATTTGAATTTCTAACAAGTGCTCAATTTATGCTGCTTGTACCGGTTCCTGGAACATACTTTGAGAACTACTAGATCTGGCCTGCCATCCCATTTAAGGTGGTTTCAGCCTAAGGTAAGGATAGAGTTAAATAAGTATAATTAAGCATCACAGTAATAGATGATACGTCATGTAAATTTTCAAAGTACTGCAAATATAAAATATCGGTTACAAGACTCTTACTCGAAAAATGTACCACATAATTAATGTTTCAAGGATAGAATTTACAGGTCAGTAATATCCAATTCCATTTTACTTTCTGAATAGATTGATGCAATACTTTCCTGGGTCACCCTTCTGCCTCCAGTTTTTCGCTTGAGTTTTCTTGAATACCATTGATGACATTCTTCTAAAAGACTAGCTCCATTGAGCCTGTAAAGTCTATTCTGAGTTCCTTGTTGTTAGGTTAAATCTCATATCCTCTGCCACTTGCCTAGCTCCTTGAAGGCTCAGGCCTGTCCCAGTTCTTGAGTCAATCTGCAAAGAGGCAGAGCATGTCTCCATTAACTGCTCTTCCTCGACTCCTGAATTCTAGCCTGTTTGCCAGGTTTTCCTCTATTGCTGCCTCCTTGGGGCCACACCCTCGTAGGTCCAGTCAGGAATGGGTTCTCCTGCCACATCTTGACTGGTCTCCTAGAACGGTCTCTGATACCAACAAACAAAACAGAAATGCAGAGTTAATTTTATTTTTAGTCACCCTGTTCAAGGGGATTCCTTCACAATCAAAACAATGAAAAAAGGAAAACTTGTTAATTCTTAATCCTGTCTCATTTCTCTTAATGGTGCTACTCAGTTTCTTGAGCTGAAAACATTAAGTTACTGATTCTTCCTCCTTTTCTCCTGCCATTCCATGTCCAATCAAGAACAGATGGTATTGAATTAATAGGATATCTTCATGGTGTCTCTCTCATTTGCCTCCTTTCCCATCTCCCTGTGACCATCTTCTGCTCTGTTCAAGACCTGTAAGAATTGTTTCATATTCATGATGTCTCAGAGTTGGAAAAGAGCACATGTGTTAACTAGTTCAACCACCTACTTTGTGCTTGAATTCTCACTTCAACAATCTCATCAAGAGCAACACATTCATGAATGGGGAATTCAATATTTATTAAATCATAACCCATTCAGTCTTCAGAGGATATCATTAGAAATTTCTTCATGTCAAACACATGTGTGCATATAATATCATTTAAAAGAAAGTCTTTGTAATATTTAAGATCAAAGCAGTTAAATATCTATAGACAAAAAAGGGCAGATGCATTAATGGAGCTCTTTTTTTTTTAAATTTGTGAAAATGATAGATTCCCACCTTCAGTAATGTCTTACATCTGGATTATGGGTCCTTTTTTGAAATTTGAAAATAGTACTAGTCAGATGGGTGAAAATTAATTCTCATGAATACGAGTGATTTTAATAACTTTAATGAAGACAGAACTGATGCCCTAAAACAACTGACTGCCTTGGAGAATCACATATAAGCCGAACTCTGATGTATTTATTAGTTGTTTTTCCCTATTACTGAGCATAAATTAGATGTGACACATGGTACCATGTATACACATATAATTCTAGAAAATGAATTTTAAAATAGTACAAGATTGAACACATTCAAGACATAGAAATTAGCCTTGAAATACATCACGCCTCATAGGATTTATTAGCTTTCTATATATAGTTCTGTCACTATGTTATACAAAACCCTGAAGTCTCTTGGAGAACTTCTCTAGTAGTTTCAACAAATTTTCTAGATGCCTACAGGGTCAAAGGTCTGGAACTCCTGGTGTGTCAGTTAGACTTAGTTACCTTATGATGGACTTCAAAATAAAATCTTTAACAAATCTTTTAATGTTTTTCTCACCTCTTCCCCACTTGGTTGAACCCTGGAAATCCTTGTCCTTTCAACTACATGCTTATCCCAACACTCACTCATTAGGCCCTATAAAAACTATTGAGAATCAGGGCCTGGTTAGTGTTAGACCATCTTATTTAAAGCCTGTTAGATATTAGAATGTCTTATCCTCTTGCCTTTTTGGCTACATCTGTAGGATCTGCCTGATCAAACCCTGATGTTCTACATGGCAGAACATAAGCTACCATGCTGATCCCAAATTAGACTTTCCAGGTTTTTAGTTCTACTTATAAAGAGAAGTATCAGAGGAGCATTTAGCTTGTAGACAGTCAACTAATGACTAGCAATACTATTATTTGGTTAATTCAAGTCTATCCCATTAGAGGGACTCTAGTCCCTCTATCACATTAGAGGAACTTCCCTGGTGGCACAGTGGTTAAGAATTTGCCTGCCAATGCAGGGGACATGGGTTCGATCCCCGATCTGGGAAGATCCCACATGCCGTGGAGCAACTAAGCCCGTGCGCCACTACTGAGCCTGAGCGCCACAACTCCTGAGACTGCCGCCCTAACTACTGAAGCCTGCGTGCCTTAGGGTCTGCGCACCACAACTGCTGAGCCCACGTGCTGCAACTACTGAAGCATGTGCACCTAGAGCCTGTGCTCCACAACAAGAGAAGCCACCACAAGGAGAAGCCTGTGCACTGAAACAAAGACTAGCCCCCGCTCGCTGCAACTAGAGAAAGCCCGCGCGCAGCAACGAATACCCAATGCAGCCAAAAATAAAAAGAACAATTAGAGCAGTAGAAAAATATTTATGGATACCCAGATGGCCTAGAAGAGCTATTTAATTTCTAGAGACAGGAAATTCGTGTTTATATTTTTTGTTCTTTTTTTTCTTCTACTTGCCACATGACAAGAAGAAAATAATCACTCATCATTTATCTGTCCTGATAGCCATTAAAGTGGAACCTCTTTAAAAGTAATTCAGATTTGCCACAGACATTTCTCTTGAGAGATGCACATCTCTCTCTCCTCATTGAATCTCTGGCAGTCCTCTTGGAGGCACTCTTGTGGCATGCAAAGTGATCTAAAGGGTACACTGGCAAATTGTTAATCTTGGCACCCTTAACCTGCTAGCTCCTTTTAGGAATAATTTAAAACACACTCTGAATTGCCCTTATCACAAAGTATTGCCCTTATTATAATACCCAAAATAACAAAGAGGTGGATGCAGTGGACAGACAACGTGTATATTTCCACCCACCCTTCCATACACTACCACTTAGTGTAGTGTATATCTTAGCATATACTTTGTAGTGTAATGTATAGTATAGTGCAGTATATATCTAAGTGTATAGTACAGTGTATATGTAGGGCCAGCTTCATGGACATGTGACCTATATAGTCACATCGGGCTCTGCACTTAGAAGGGCCCCACATTTGCCTTAATGATCGCTGTCACTATCTTGAAATTCTTAATTTTTTTTTATCGAGATGCTCCCCCTTTTCATTTTGCACTGGGACTTGCAAATTACATAGTCTGCCATGGATAATGCAATGTATACACTTCTAACTTTCTACCTACCCAAAATTCTTTTTGGCATATGTTTCTTCACTCTTTAAAAATAAATGCCTATGTAATATCTCTACTTTAAATGTAAATAAGTAATGCAAATATACATAGGATCATATTATACATACTATTCTGCAACCTACTTTTTATTTAATGTATTAGAGATATTTCTCCCTGTCAGTTATCTCATACTTTGTGATGGTTGAAGAATGTTTTCTTGTATGGATAAACCATTATTTATTTAATCTCCTACTGATGGACACATAATGTCTCCTGTTCTTTACTGTGACAGAGTGAACATCCTTGAATATACATCTTTGTTCACTTACCCCACTATTTCCTTAGGATAAATTTCTAGAAGTAAAATTGCTGAGTCAAAGGGTATGAACATTTAAAATGTGATACATACTACCCAATTGCTCCTTAAAAAAGATTATACCAGATTATACCAATCTAAATCCCACCAACAGATTACAAGCACCATCGTTGCCCCACATGCTAGCTGAGCATAATAACTCAACTTCATCTCTGCCAATCTGATAGTGCCTGCTATTTCTAATGACCTTAGCCTAAGTTATTAGCTCACTAGGATATCACTGATTCAGCTAATATGGAATGGCAGTTTACTGACTCAAACATCAGTGCACCTATCAAACTGAATACTTCTGGGGAGTGACTTTGTTCCGGAATCCTAGTCAAGATGTTTGAGGCATTCTAAGCCCCCAACTTTTCTATTAAAATAAGGTTTTTGTTTCCACATGCAACATTCAGCACTACTGTAAATGCTGAAAGTGCCCCTACCAACATTAATCTTACTATCTTTCTGCCCTTAACCCCCCAACTTTTAAAAATCCTTTTTATTTTGAAACAGTTTCAGATTTTCACTAAGTTGTAAGAGAACAGTACAAAAAATTCCCCTATACCCTTCACCCAGAGTCCCCAAATGTTAACATTTTACCACGTTTGCTTTCACATCCTCTCTTTTTTCTGAACTCTTCAAGACTAAGTTGCAGGCATGATTCCTCTTTCCCCAACTGTTTTGTGTTCATTCTTTTATACAATCACAGAGTGATTATCTAAATCAGGAAAATTGATACAATATTGCTCTCTATAGACATTATTTAAATTCATCAATTCCCAATAATTATAGAAAAAGAAGAAAACATTTTTTCTGGTCCAGGATTCAAACCAGAACCACACGTTACATTTAGTTGTCATGAGTTCCTCCACACACACTTTTTTGGGGGTCATCTTTTTGTAGATAAATCCTAGGGTGATGTAGAAAAATGCCTTTTGGCAACTTGAATTCCAAAAATCTGGTTGATTAGCCTTTTTTATATTCATAAGTTTAAAAACAAAGTTGCTTAAAAGGGAAAACATATGATCCAACAGGTTAAAGAAATGGCACACTCTTACTATAGATCATACAAATTTTCAGCAGTAAATCATAAGCTATAAAAAATGAAAACTTCAGAAAACTTAAAAAAAAATGCCCTGGACTTTTAAGAAAAGTTTTTCCAGGGCCATTCTAAAAAGATTGTTTGCCACTTCTGCTCAAGTACCAGGTGTTGAGAAGTCCTATTTGATTATATACAAATAAAGTTACCATCAAGTTTCTAGAGAGCCTAGGGAAGAAAAAAATGAAAAAAAATGTAATAAGAAAAGACTCACCACCAAAGTAAGGGCATTTGTGTCCTTAGTAGGATGACATTGAGCAGTTTTCCTTTCTCTTGAGTCTTTTATTAATAACCAAAATGGTGTGAGGTATGTTGAGTGGGTAAATTAAAGCTTTAACTATGGCTAGCCCATGAATAGACTCCCTGAGGCACTGGGGATTTCGGATAGTTGTGATTGGATGACCTCAGAGCTTTTACAACTTAAAGATGAGTTCATAAAGAAGGAGCAAATGGATATTTTACTTATTAACCAAACATTCAAAAAGTGAGCCCTGGGTGTCAATGTATTAACCACCTTGAATGAAAACTGATCATCCTATTACTTTTTTCATCTTATCAAAGGAGAAATGGAGGCATAGAAAGGTACAGCAATTTTTGTCCAAGGTCACACAGCTAGTAGGTGGCTAGGAAACTGAGGATCTCAAGGTAAGGCCCACAGGTCAGAGTGTTGTAATCCCATTAATTCTCAAAACTGACCCATTAGGGGCTTCCCTTGTGGGAAGCAACTAAGCCCATGCACCACAGCTACTGAGCCTGTACTCTAGAGCCCATGAGCCACAACTGCTGAGCCTGCGTGCCACAACTACTGAAGCCCGTGTGCCTAGAGCCCATGCTCCACAACAAGAGACGCCACTGTGATGAGAAGCCCGCGCACTGCAATGAAGAGTAGCCCCCACTTGCAGCAACTAGAGAAAGTCCGCTCACAGCAACGAAGGCCAAAGCAACCATAAATAAATAAATAAACAAAAACAAAAAAACTGACGCATTAGTTTTGCCTCAAGGCTGGGGCTTCACACTGAAGAGTAATGATTGGAAGCATAATCAAAACCTAGCAGGACAGGAACAGTCCAGAAAGAAAGAGAAAGTCTGCTAAATATAAGACACGACACCATAAAACTCCTAATAGAGAACATAGGCAAAATATTCTCTGACATAAATTGTAGCAATATTTTCTTAGGTCAGTCTCCCAAGGCAAAAGAAATAAAAACAAAAATAAATGAATGGAACCGAATCAAACTTAAAAGCTTTTGCACAGCAAAGGAAACCATCAACAAAACAAAGACAGCCTACTGAATGCGAGAAAACATTTGCAAATGATGCAACCGACAAGGGGCTAATATCTAAAATATACAAACATCTCATACAACTCAATATCAAAAAAACAACACAATCAAAAAATGGGCAGAAGACCTAAATAGACATTTCTCCAAAGAAGACATACAGATGGCCAACAGGCACAAGAAAAGATGCTCCACATGGCTAACTATTAGAGAAATGCAAATCAAAACCACAATGAGGTGTCACTTCACACTGATCAGAATGGCCATCATCAAAAAGTCTACACATAATAAATGCTGGAGAGTGTGTGGAGAAAAGGGAACCCTCCTACACTGTTGGTGGGAAAGTAAATTGGTGAAGTCACTATGGAAAACAGTATGGAGTTTCCTTAAAAAACTGAAACTAGAGCTATCGTATGATCCCGCAATTCCCCTCTTGGGTATACATCCAGAAAAAAAAAGAAAACTCTAATTTGAAAAGATACATGTATCCCAATGTTCATAGCATCACTATTTACAATAGCCAAGACATGGAAGCAACCCAAGTGCCCCTTAACAGATGACTGGCTTAAGAAGATGTGGTGTATATATACATACAATGGACTATCAGCCATAAAAAAGAATGAAATTTTGCCATTTGCAGCAATGTGGATGGACCTAGGGATTATTATACTTACTGAAGTAAGTCAGACAAAGACAAATACTCTATGACATCACTTATTTGTGGAATCTAGAAAATAATACAAATGAATCTATATGCAAAACAGAAACAGACTCACAGACATAGAAAACAAACATTCGGTTACCAAAGGGGAAAGTGGAAGGAGGGATAAATTAGGAATTTGGCATTAACAGGTACAAACTACTATACATAAAATAGATAAGCAACAAGGATTTACTGTATAGCACAGGGAAATACATTCAGTATCTTGTAATAAACTATAATGGAAAATAATCTGAAATATATATATATAACTGAATCAACTTTACTGTACACCTGAAACTAACACAGTATTATAAATCAACTGTACTTCAATTTTAAAAAAAAAAGGAAAGAAAGAAAAAAAAGGTCTAGACTAATGTGGGAAAGGGGAACAATCAGGAAACATCTAAAAGCAAGCTGCCCTATTTTGAACAAAGTTATAAAAGTTATCTGAACAAAGCTTTCTTCTTAAAATTGAGTAAAACTAAATTCATATAAAAATGAGCAACAAGAAAATATCAAGATCTAATGCTATACAAAGTTATAAGGAAAAAGAATAAGGAGTAAAATAACATTCATGCAGACATTAAAAGCACGTCAGAAAGACATACTCAATAAGCAGATCTGAAGTACTATATTATTTCAAAATGAGGTAAAATACATTAAAAAATACATATATAAGAAGTAAAAGAGCAAAATGAATTAGAATTCAAAAAGGAAGGGATAGAACTCAAGAAAAAATCAGAAATTAAAATAGCAGAAGTTAGGTTCCCACTCTACAGCCTGGCTCCAGGGTTTGTGCATTGAGGATCATACTACAGACTTCCCGTGGCAGGTTTATTAATAAAGGTGTGGAATTTCTCTACAATTGACCCTTCAACAACATGGGTTTGAACTTCATGGGTCCATTTATACATGGATTTTTTTCAGTAGTAAATAGTACAGTACTACCTCATCCATAGTTTGTTCAATTGGAGAATGCACAACTGCGGATACAGAGGAACGAATTAAATGGAGGGCTGACTATACGCAGGTTTTCAACTTTGCAGAGAGTTGGCACTCTTTACCCCAGTGTTATTCAAGTGCCAACTGTACTTTTCAAAGTGGCTTTAAAATAATTTAAAATAATAAATGTCGAGTGATTTTAATAAAGATGATTACTTTAGATAAAATATGAAAATTTCACTTTATAATTTTGTGGCTGATTCAGTAGAGAATTATCATTTAAATCTCAGGCCCTATAGTTTCAATCCAAAGTCTGTGGTGCCTTACTACATGGGATTTTCGTGAAAAGCAAATAAAATTTTTTTGAAAGCCAAAACCATAAAAGTGAATTTAACAAGTGGCAACAAATGTCACAATATATTATGGAGACATTATATTTATGTAGAAACTCACCCAAAATGTATTAGAGCAATCTTTTGTAATGTCACATTGCATTATTATGAATTTGGAATTTTGCCATCATAAAGGTGTGAGGAATATATTTAAGGAAAGGGTGCTGTTAGCAGAGGAATTGAAAGGTAAACTCAGAACAATTATTCTCATGATGGGAGAGCATGTGTAATTTTAAAAAGTGTATTGAATATGACTACTGTTAATTAAGTTTGATAAAATCTGTTCAGTTGATGGATGAGTTGTTCTACTGTTCTAGAACAACTAGTTGTTCTACTAGTTGTTCTAGTTGTTCTACTGTTCTATTCCAGGCACTGGAATGCAATGGGATAAAATCTGAGATGTACTGACAGAGACCCTGGCTTTTGTGCTTGTGTGTGAATGTGTCCACTAGAGTTGGATAGGTACCGACTTGATATATTCAAATCACCGTGGTATATTTTCCAAACTATAGTACACAGGTCAAGCCTGTCCCACCCTCGCTGAAAACCACAAACATGAAATCTTAGGGCTAATTAGAGAGAAATCTGGACTATGTGCAAAGGCTGTGTATTTTAGTGTAGATCATCCTGGAAAACTTTCCTAACGCCTAATTTTTTTTTTTTTTGCACAAAAACATCAGGCTAGATGAATGTTGAAAAGTCTTAAAGGAAAAGGGATGGCTTTGTCATCAAAGTACTTTTCTCCATAACTTGTTCCATATTTTTGAACCAACATAGAGCTGAAGGAGAAAGAAAACATTTTTTTTTAAACCCAATTTTGATGAACAGAGAAGACCTAGGTTCTGATTTTGACTTCTCCAAAGCAATTGCGGACTTGAACTTTGGAGACCTAAGTGGGCCTACCTCACCAAGAAAGGAAATGGAGGTGATCTAGGTCTCTTTGCCCACTATTCTTTAATAAGTTAACTTACTAGTACAACTGAGCCACAGATGAGCATAGATAACATTAGCTAATTTACCTGGGGCTCATTTCCAGGGTGAATTTGGACCCTGGACCCCAAGTGACTTCAACTTGCTTTGCTTTCTATCACCTTAACGTCAGTGCCTCACACAGCCATACAGTCCCTTCTTACCCAGTGACTGAATCCCATCAATACTTGTCCAGATTCTCAGCCTTTTTTTTAAAATGCATTTCCTCTGCTTATGGCACGTTGATTGGAGCTTGAGGTTAAGAAATAAAAGACAATCCAACTCAATTCATCTCAGCTCGTTTCATTTCCTATGAGCAGTTTCAACAAAAAGTTGTTGGAATTGGGATCAAAACATTTGCTAAAAAGAGCCTTGAATTTTGAAGAGTTCAGTTTATTTTTGGTATCATGATCCTGGGAATACAGAGAATTAACTTGTTCCGACTGACTACGTAGAGGTTCAGCTTTGTTTTTTACATAATATAATAGAGAATTTTATAGTAAGAATTTCAGTAAGTTCTATGGAACTTTGGGGAAAGCAGAGATTGAACAACAACAACAACTATTATGTAGTTTTTTAAAAGGTAGTTAACTTGAAAAAAATTGTGACTTTGCAGTTATCATAAGATAATACATGCATATGGTAAAAATACGTAAAGAAAATCAAACATTAGGAGTTTATCCACTAATAAACCAAATCATCCTCCCAGATCTGCTCCCCAATCTTCATTTCTCTCTGAAAAACACAACAGTTTCTGAAGCTAAAGTTGAAGAGCAGGTGGTGAATTAATCCTTTTGCAACTCAATCTTAGTCTTTAAGGACCAAAAAAACCATGTTGTTGCTATAGCTTCAGCACTGTTGGAAAGAAGCACATAGCACTGGTTTCCTAAGAGTCATCATTGGTGGTGTTTACATGTAAAGTGGCTACAATCCAAGGTTTATAAATGATTGCACAATAAAAATTGAGTGCCCTGTTGTGGATCACTGAATAGGTACCAGGTAGGTTAAAATTTAACCATGCTAAAGAAACAAAACTATGGAAACAAATGGTGATAAGTGAATCATTCATCAAAGATTTGAACCAATTTCCTTTTAATTCATATTTTATGAAATATTCTTCCTCAATATCACAGAATTCAAATGATTGTTTAAAGTAATTATTATCTTTGAAAGAAGTTTCCAAAGAGGCAGATGTATTACAAAATAAGTCCACTTTCTATTTTTATAAACAAGTTTTAAGTGTGTAACTTTGTATGCACTGCTGTCTGATTTTTTTTCACATAAAAAATTGTCTCTATGGTCAATGCCTCTTTGATTTTGATATCTGAATACTACATTTCTAAAATCATGGGGAGTGGAGTCTCTGTTTACAGTTCATGGCTTTAAGCTGCTATCCTAGAGAAACACAGAATAGATATTTTCCATAAACCAGTTATTTATGTTCTAGATTTTTTTTGGGGAGTTGTATTTTGATAGCTCAGAACCTAGTATTTCATTAGTGCGATCTGAGCTATTTTCTTCCAATGCATTTATCTTAACACTTATCTACATTGAATTCACTTATCATATTTCTGCATTTTTTTACATTCCACACAATAAACGTTCATTTCTTTACCCAGCAAACATTCATTGAACATCCGCTATGGCTCAAAGTTGAATAAGACGCAGTGCTGTTTCTAGCAGCCTCACAATGTTTGACTTGAGAGGCCAAACAACGTGGAAAAGCAAAACACACCTGAACAAATCAATTTTATGTAATGTTAACACAGAAAATACTTTCACAATATGGGCATCACTTGACAGTGACACATAATAATGTTGGCAGAATAAGCTTTATTTTCACTCAGAGAAACGGTCTCCTGCTATCCTCAGGTAGTTGGACGAGAGCTCAGAAACGTTCTCTTATATTCAGAAGAGAAATGTCTCGTCATTCATGATTTTAATTTGTGTTCTACAAACTCTGAAAGAGTTGTTTGGTCCTAGTTCCAAAGGTTTTACTTTCTGGGAGCTACTATATCAGCAAGGGTAAGATTGGTCAACAGGGGGGTGCTCAGTCTGCTTAGAACTAACTTGCTAGAGTTGATTATGGGATGATGTCAACCTAAGATAATGTCATTAGCATTTCCATTCAGAAATAAGTTGTTCAAAATCCAAAGGTTGTTCGGTAACATCCTGGTCTGCTTCCGCAGCATATAAATATTCTACCTCCTAACTCTTAAGGCATATTTCATTTTGAAAAGGAAAAAAATCATGTGGCTCAGTTCTTACCTAATCATTACAATCTTATTATTTATTACCACCATTGGTGAAGGAAACATCTCACTTTTTTTTTTTTTTTTTTTTTTTTGCGGTATGGCTCCACACGCGCAGGCTCGGCGGCCATGGCTCACGGGCCCAACCGCTCCGCGGCATGTGAGATCTTCCCGGACCGGGGCACGAACCCGTGTCCCCTGCATTGGCAGGCGGACTCTCAACCACTGCGCCATCAGGGAAGCCCCATCTCACATCTTCTAACTGAAGCTTTTTCAACTTCTCCCCAAATCTATGCCCCCCTTGGCATTCCTTTTATCAATAAATGGTAACTTTGTCCACCCAGTTGCTCATGCCTAAAACATGGTTGTCATGCTTGAAAACTCCATCTCCCTGTGAAGGGTACTTCACGTCCAATAAGTGATCTACCTTCAAAATATGTGTTGAATTTGTCCACTTCTCTCCATCTGCATTGTCATTGCCCTGGTCCAAGCCACTGTCATATCTCTCTGGACAACCGAAAAGCTTTCTCACTGGCCACTCTATGTTCACACTTGCCCCTTCTCCAGTCCAATCCTCAATAGCTATGAGAGTGACAGTTTAAAGGGAGATCACGTTATCGCATTTGTCTTAGTCTGTTAGGGCTGCTATAACAAAATACCACAGACCGGTGGCTTATAAACAACAGAAATTTATTTCTCACAGTTCTGGAGGCTGGGAAGTCCAAGATCAAGGCGCCAGCAGATTCAGTGTGTGGGTGGACTACTCCTTGCTGTGTCCTCACATTGTTGAAAGGCTAAAGATCTCTCTGGAGCCTCTTTTATAAGAGCACTAATTCCATTCATGTTGGCTCAGCCCTCATGACCTAATCACCGCCTAAAGTCTCTACCTCTTAATACCATGATCTTTGGGGATTAGGATTCAACATATGAATTTGAGGAGGGACACAAACATTCAGACCATAGGAGTCATTTTTTTGGCTTGCAAAATCTTTCAGTGGCTTCTCGTTGCCCTTAAGATAAAATTTAAAAATGCTTACTGTCCAGGTGCTACATGATGGTACTGTCATTTTGAGCTCTAGTCACCATGTCCCAGCCATACTGGCCTCCCTCGTCCTTGAGTACATCTCAACTCCTTCCCTCCCAGGACCTTCTTACATGTTGTTTCCTCTGCTGTCCTGTTCTTTCTCCTCCTCTTGCGAGGGAAACCCATCCTTCACGTCTTAGTTTGAATGTCACTTTTCCTTCAATCCTGATCCTACAGGCCAGATTGTATCTCCCTGTTATATTTTTCTCAAAGCACCCTATTCTTGCCATTTATAGCAGTCATCAGTAATAGTTATATGGCTATTTGTGTAACTATTCATTCAGTGCTCATCTTTCCCACTATTATAAGCCCCACGAGAGCAGAGACCTCACTTGTCTTTGTTCACATTGTATTCCAAGCATCTAGAGCACTTCCTAGCATAATAACTGCTCAGTAAATATCTCTGGAACACAAATGAGGGCAAATACTCATAAAACACAATATAGTTTAGCTTTAGATTATGGGATTTTTGATATTAAAGTGCATTTTTAATTAATTCAGTCTATAAGAAATTAATCAGTTGGTTATCTTTTCTGAGCTTTGACAACCATATACTATGACCTACTTAGTTTTTGCCCATGACAAATACCCCTGAATTAAATGAAATACAAATGCTTTTTTCTCTTTCTCTCTCTTTTAAAACAGTCAGAGTCTCTCACCCATGCCCTTGATGGTGAAAGTGTGGAGTCCTAACCACTGGACTGCCAGGGAATTCCCTTCAATCTCTGAGAAAAGAATCTTCACCACACCCCCATTGCTGTCCTTCTGTGGCGTTGACCAGCATGTTTTCCTCCACCACTGCTGACCTCTTGGGGCAGCACTACCTGACACTCCTTAAGGCAGGCACCTTGTCTTGCTGGTAGACTCCACTAGACTGTTTCCGTTATTGCTTCTGTGTAACGGTTCTCAGATGTTAGTTCCCATGCTGCTTGTCAATGATGCTGCTACCGTTGTTGCTTGTGATTTCCATTGACCAGTCTTTCCTTATTCCCAAAGTCATGACATCTCACTCTCCAGAAAATTATTTCCATTGGAAAACTGGCAAATTTTGTTATTTTTCCTCTCTTCCAGGTCATTTGAAAAGTATTCACTAAAATGGTCCTAACAGATCCCTTGGGCACCCCTGTGACACCTCCCCCTAGTTTTTGTCCTGAAGCCATGTTCTGTGGTACAGGACAGACTCTAAGGTGGCCCCATGATCTCTACCTCCTGCTATTCATGTCCTTGTGCAATCCCTTTCCTGTGCATGTGGGTGGGACCTGTGACTTGCATCTAATCAATAGAATGCAGCAAAGGTGATGGGATGTACTTGGTTACATGGATGTGATTACTTACTAAGATTATAACATCCGTCTTGCTGAGACTTTCTCTTGCTGGCTTTAAAGAAGCAAGATGCTGTGTTGTGAGTTTCCCTAAGGAGAGGACCACGTAGCAAGGAAATGAGGGCAGTCTCCAGCCAACAGCTAGCAAGCAATTGAGGATCTCAGTCTGACATCTGGAGAGGAACTGGATGCCGCCAACAACCATGTAAGTGTAGAAGCAGATCTTTTCCCAGTCAAGTCTCCGATGAAAATCCAGCCCTCTAGAGAACTGTACTTGTATCTGGTGAGGCTGGACATACTGAGGGACTATAGAGGTATTTTTATGAATTGGTATAAATTCAAAAGCTGCAAAGGGAGGGAATTCCGTGGTGGCCCAGTGGTTAAGACTCCATGCTCCCAATGCAGAGGGCCCAGGTTTGATCCCTGGTCAGGGAACTAGATCCTGCATGCCGCAACTAAAAAAGATCCCGCATGCCCCAACGAAGATCCAGCATGCAACAACTAAGACCGGGCGCAGCTAAATAAATAAATAAATATTTTTTTTTAAAAAAAGAATTTCTTTTTTTTTGCAAAAACAGCCATCTTCCATTTTATTCCAAATGCAAATTAAATATAAAAATTATTTCTCTGGGAATGTAAATTGGTACAGCCACTAAGGGAAACAGCATGGAGGTTCCCAAAAAAGCCAAAAGTAGAGCTACCATATGATCCAGTGATCCCACCCCTGGGCACATATCTGGAGAAAACTCTAATTTGAAAAGATACATACACCCCCATGTTCATAGCAGCACCATTCACAACAGTCAAGACATAGAAGCAACCCAAAAGTCCAATGACAGATGAATGGACAAAAAAGATGCGGCACATACACACAATAGAATACCACTCAGCCACAAAAATGAACAAAATAATGCCATTTGCAGCAATGTGGTTGGACATAGAGACTACCATACTAAGTGAAGCAAGTTAGAGCGAGAAAGACAAACACCACATGATATCACCTATATGTGGAATCTAAAAATGGTACAAATGAACTTATTCATAAAACAGAAACAGACTCACAGACATAGAAAACAACTTATGGTCATGGAAGGGGAAGTGGGGAGGGATGTATTAGGAGTTTGGGATTATCAGACACAAACTACTATATACAAAATAGATAAACAAAAAGGACCTACTGTATAGCACAGGGAACTATTTCAATATCTTGTAATAACCTATAATGGAAAAGAATCTAAAAAAGAATATATATATATTATATATATAAATTGAATATATATAATATATATATATAAACGGAATCACTTTGCTGTACACCTAAAATGAACACAACATTGTAAATCAACTATACTTCAATTTAAAAAATGAAAAAGTATTTCTTTTTTTGCTCTGGCCTCCAGGAAGCTCAGAGCTAGATTTTGGCAACCTCTAAGTTCGTTGAAGTTTTTGCAGTTTTTATTTCTTTTTAAAAAAAATTTTTATGTACGTATGTATGTATGTATGTATTTGTGGCTGCATTGGGCCTTCGTTGCTGTGCGCGGGCTTTCTCTAGTTGTGGCGAGCAGGGGCTACTCTCCGTTGCAGTGCACGGGCTTCTCACTGCAGTGGCTTCTCTTGCTGCCAAGCACAGGCTCTAGGCACGTGGGCTTCAGTAGTTGTGGCACGTGGGCTCAGTAGTGGTGGCACACGGGCTTAGTTGCTCCTCAGCATGTGGGATCTTCCCGGACCAGGGCTAGAAACTGTGTCCCCTGCATTGGCAGGCGGATTCTTAACCACCGTGCCACCAGGGAAGCCCCTGCAATTTTATTTCTTTGCTCATCTATTGATTTTGATATTTTGAAATAGCCTAAATGAAGATTGTTCTTTGTAATTCTCAGCCTCAAGCCCTTCTCAGAAATCCTTGATTATACACATCTCCAGGTCCTTCTTACAGAGAAACAAGTAAATAACATGCAATTATTCAAATTCTTGTTGTTTATAGACAGGCAGGGATGAGCAAATGGCTGTTGTCCGGGTGAGATGCAGCCCCGGTGGACTGTGGAAGGTTATGGCCCAATGCACATAACCGGCCCTGCCTTCGCTTTTATTCACCTCTAAATCAACATTAGAAGTCTCTGAACTACCAGGAGGAAAGAAAAGACTTAAAATGACAAAGTATATTCATTCCAGGAAAGCAATGATTTCTCAGAAATGTCTTGTTTTCTTAAAAAAAAGCTACAAAGGGATAAGTAAATCTCTGTTCCCTCTCATCTTTCAACCACCTAATTCCCCTTCCTAGAGGCAACTGTTGTTATCAATTGATTTTACAGATTTTAAAAGATGATTATTCCAAATAATCCTTATTTGGAAAAATAATTTTTATACGTTACTCTTATGCCTTAATCGACAAAAGCTGCTATTAAAAAGCTAATATGTAAATAATAACCCTGATTTAGCCAGAACTGGTAAATTGATTTTGTGAACTAGGAACTCTATTTATTTATTTTTTACTTTTACTTTTATTTTTGGGCTGCGCTGAGTGCCTTGCGGTATCTTAGTTCCTGGACCAGGGATTGAACCCCTGCCCCCTGCAGTGGAAGTTCAGAGTCTTATCCACTGGACCTCCAGGGAAGTCCCAGGAATTCTATTTAAACACAGGTGAATGGATAGTCTTGAAGTTTCAGTAAACATGTTGTACCTGTACACTGCAGTGGTTTTTGCTTCTCAATGGCTTACAGTAGGGCTTCTGGAGAAAAATCACATAACTATGTAATTTGACACCTTCAAAAACTACTCCCAGATCGTTTCTTTGTTTTCCAAATGGCTCTCTCCCTATTTTAAAACTTTTGAATTCCTCATATCTCTGATTCTGTCACTTTCTTCCTCACTTTTAGCAGATGACCTTGCCTCCCCTTCACAGGGAAAAAGAAATCATCAAGGTTTTCTCACGTAACAAGCTTCTTTCTGCCGAGCAGATGCAGATGTGTGTTTTACAAGGAACATCTTGTGATACATTTTGTATGGAAGGAGATGTTCTGAGGTGTGGATCTATATTGATTCATGAGCTAAGTCAGGTCATGGAAAAAACAAGATTGAAAGTTGTGACAAGGAGATTTGAGGAAGGAAGTGCATGAATGGACATCTTTAGATTCTGCCCAGAGTCTGAGAATAACTGTCCCATGTGGATTCTTGTCAAGGACTCCTACAGAGAAGGTTCTTAATAATTAGGTGGACAAAATGGCCTTTCTCCAGGCATCTGTTTGTTCAAAAGGCTCATTTTTAAAGGCTCTGTAGCGGCAGGGAAGGAGATTATGCATAGGTTCAACATTAGCTTCCTCCAATGGGGCTGACTGGGCTACTTCACCTTCTGAGTATCTAACGTACCTGCAGCAGCGATCAGTAACTGAGCCCTGAGCCAGCTCCAACACTAGAATATCAACCAGCCGTCTAGCGGCAGATTGATTACATAGGCTTCTTCCATCATGGAGAGGACAGCAATACTTCCTCGCTGTAAATATGTATTTACTATAGATATAGGTTTACTTTCCCTGAATGCCAAATTTTTATTTGCGTCATTATCTCTAGTCCTAATAAGTACCTAGTTCATTGTTGTGGTATCCCATTAGCCATTGCTTCTGACCGGGGAATTTGTTTATTGATGAATGAAGTAGAATATGGTTGAGATTCACTGATCTTATTATGTATCCCATCACTTAAAAGTGGATGGACTTTTAGAAAGGTAGATAGTCATTTGGGAGATCTAGTTAAGGTACCAGCTGGGAAACAACATTTCGTGGAGGTATGATGCTATCAGTTAGGATGCAGTAAATGCATATCTTCCATGCCCACAATACACGGGTCCAGAAACCCATGTATGTGAAGTGGCAGTGACACCTCCCACCAATATATCTAATGACCCACTCCCAAAGTTTTTGCTTTCTGTCCCTGCTGGTCTGACAGTCTTCTTATCCAAGGGAGGAATGAGTCCATTAGGAGACACAAAAGTGGTTTCATTGAACTAGAGATTGAGACTGACACCTGGTCTTTGGATTCCTCATGCATCATGAACAAGGTGGGGAGATTACATGTATTGGCTGGGGTGCTTGATTTTTATTTTGAAGGGGAGATAGGGTTTCTACTATACAATGAAGGCAAGGAGGAGCATATTTAGGACCTAGGGCATCCTTGCCTCCTATTACTACCATGCCTAGTGGTAAAAGCCAATGGAAAACCTCAGGAATCTATATGCCAGAGTCATAAAAAGCTCAGACCTTTCAGGAAAGAAGGTTTGGGTCATCTCATCAGGTAAGTGACTCCAACCACTTAAGCTTCTGGCTGACAGCAAAGGGAGCATAGACTAAATAGGGGCAGAAGAAAGTTATAATTGCCCATTACAGCCTCTTGGCCTGTAGAAGCTATCCTTATTTTCTTCCTTGCTCTGTTCTTTTTACCTTGACCTTTTAATTTTGTGGTTAGCTTCACAGTTTAGTCTGTAGATTTCAGAATATCAATACTGAGTTGTAACTTAACCAGAGGAGGAAAAACATTAACCAAAGATGAATGAAGTTATTGATGAGATTCTGTATCTTGAAGGGAGAGAATGAATGTAACTTCTTTTGTACAATAAATCATTGCATTAGGAAAGGAAAAGCATGTTGTTGCAATTTGTGGTTTGAAATTTTAAGTGTGGGGAGAACGATGAACTGTTTCTGAATAGCCAAAGGGATGGACAAGTGACAATATTACTGATTGAATCATTCCATACCTTGTCAATTCATTGTAGCATGCCTTCCTGGGCTTCAGCAGCTGAAAAGCTAAAGACTGTATTTCCAATACTCTCATGAAGTGTAGCAAGGGTTACTCATGCTTCTGCCAGGCAGAGGTACCCTTGCCAGACTTGGCATGCAGAAGTGAACATCACAAGGCAGAAGCCACAAGGTTCTTCTGGCAAGCACAGATGTAGAGGCTTTTGTTTCTTCTGCTGCAGCTGTTGTAGAGGTTCTAGTGACCAGATCCTAGGTTCATGGGTAGCAGGCAGCAGGTGATGGAAGCAAGGACATATCTGCTGGAAAGTTCCTATGATGTGGTCAGGCCTTTCCCCTGGCTGTGCTGTCAACAACCATGCAAAAACCAAGGTTGGTTCCTTAGCCTTCCCAGACATCCTGTAAACTAACCAATACTCTTTAATAAATCCTTTTCTGCTTAAACTAGTGAGAGTGTACTCTGTTGTCTAAAATTAGTACTCTAATAGGTTGATACTAAACTAGTCGATGCAAGGGCAATAGGATTCTCCGATTTCAGAGAAGGGGTGAGTGTTTGAGATTCAGACACAATAACCCCCTCACCTCCCATTCAGTCCTCAACCACTGAAATCTGGCATCTACCTTCCCTGCTACTGCATTTGTTAAGATCACCGAGACCTCCCTGATATAACCTCTTGGAAGCACTTGACCCTGTTGCCCACCTAACAGTTCTAGAAAAATCACCCTCCCTTTAGCTTCTGTGTATACAATCTGGTTTCCTTACTTCTTCTCCATTTCTCCTCAATGTTTTCCGAGGGGCCTTCTTTCTCTGCTGCTGATCATCTAGATGTGTATCCCTCAGGGTTCTACACCAAATCCGCACCTCCTCTTACTCTATATTTTATTCAGGGGTGATTTTAGATTTTCCTAGCTCTCGCAGCTTTAATTAATTCCTGTACAAGATGAACCGGTTGGCAGGGAAGAAATTGAGACACAGATGTAGAGAACAAATGTATGGACACCAAGGGGGGAAAGCTGCGGGTGGTGGTGGTGGTGGTGGGATGAATTGGGAGATTGGGATTGACATGTATACACTGATGTGTATAAAATCGGTGACTAATAAGAACCTGCTGTATAAAAAAATAAAATTAAATTTAAAAAAAATTTTATAGAAATTTGTAAAAAAAAAATTCCTGTACAATGCTGACTTCCGACTTTATTTTTTAAAATAAATTTTATTTATTTATTTATTTATTTATGGCTGTGTTGGGTCTTTGCTGCTGTCGCAGCTTTCTCTAGTTGAGGCAAGTGGGGGCTACTCTTCGTTGCAGTGCGCGGACTTCTTGCGGTGGCTTCTCTTCTTGTGCAGCACGGGCTCTAGGTGCATGGATTTCAGTAGTTGTGGCACGCAGGCTCAGTAGTTGTGGCTTGCGGGCTCTAGAGTGCAGGCTCAGTAGTTGTGGTGTACGGGCTTAGCTGCTCCACGGCACATGGGATCTTCCCAGACCAGGGACTGAACCTGTATCCCTGCATTGGCAGGCAAATTCTTAACCACTGCACCACCAGGGAATCCCCCCAAATGTATTTCTTCAGGACAGTTACCTCTCCTCAGCACCAGCTGCATCTGAATATCTCTACCTCAAAAGCACCTTAAACATAAGATAGACAAAACAGAACTCATTAGCTTCGTCTTCTCACCTCATCAAAATCCCTCAAACTAGCAAACTACTTCTTTATTCTATTACCTACCCTGGGCAATGGCACCACTGTCAACAGTAGCACTCAAGCCAGAAACTGGGTGTCAACCTTCACTCTTCACTCTTCTGTGCTTAACCAACCATACTTCAAGTCCTACAACTTCTACTTCCAAAACATCTCTCACCTCTGCTGCCTTAGTTTTAGGCTCCATCACCTCCAGCCTAGTTTACTGCAACAGCCTCCTAACCAGTCTCTTCCTTCTTCTAGTTCATTCTTCACATTGAAGACTGACTGCTACATCCAGAACACATGCCATGTCATGTCTTCCCTGTCCATAGAATAAATAACATCTTAACCTCCTTCTCAGGGCTTGCAAGATCTTCCATGGGTTGGCTTCTCCAGCATCATTTATTGCACCCCTTGCTTCCTTTCCAGCACACTTTGTGTTCAGTCCTACTCAACTTCTCCCAGGTCCTAGGATATGCCATGTTCTCTTTGGCCTGGGGAACAGCATGCTACTCCTACTCTAAAGGCACTGAATTAAACTTAGATATTATTTTCTTCAGTAGATCTTTCCCTTCTGGGTTTTTGCCCCTGCTTTGTTCTCCAGTAGCAGGAGGTACCTTCTACATCCCCATAATACATTTGTGACAAGCAATTGTAATTCCTGATTTACTTTTCTGTTTTGCCCCAATACACCTCACCCTGTGGAGGCAAGAACTATGTCTCTTTTGTTCACTGTTGGTGGCCCCATCACCTAGCAGAGTACTCGGCACCTAAATATTTGTGAAATGAATGAACAGTTGACACAGTTAATAAGGTAGTAAATGATAGGGGAGTAATAAATGATTAATTATTCATTAATGACTGCCTAATGACCATAATTGTCAAAGATTTAGCTAAAATGAAACAGAGTTGCATAAATCTAAATCATGACCAAGCCTCTTTTCCTACGTTGAGGATACCAGCCATATGTTTTTCTATACCAACTTAAAAACATGTTTTATTGAGGTACAACTTACAATAAAATGTACAAGTCTTAAATCTAAAGCTTGATGGATTTTTATATATGTATATGCCAGTGTAACCACTACTCAGATCAATATGTAGGACATTTCCAGCAGACCAGAAGGCTCGCTCATTGTCTCTGCCAGTCAGCAGCCTCTCAAAGGTAATTGCTTCTGACCTCTTATCACCACAGATTTGTTTGCCAGATTTTGAACTCCACATAATGAAGTAGCTTCTTTTTCTCAACATCATCTTGGTGAGTTTTGTTCTTTTTCATTGCTATACTCATCCCATTGTATGACTGTATTGTACTTTATCCATTCTACTATTGAGGACATTTTCAGTTTATTTCAAGTTTCAAGACTGTTATGAATAAAGTTATTATGAATAGTCTTGTATATGTCTGTTGGTGGACATAAGCACTAATTTTGTTGGGTGTATAGCTAGAAGAGGATTTGCTGTGTCATAGGATATGCATAAGTTCAGCTTAAGTGGTTATATTATCAAATACTTTGCCAAAGTCATACCAGTTTATACTCCCATCAATAAATGTATGGCAGTTCCAGTTGTTCCACATCCTTGATATTACTTTACATTACCTTTTGCCAACTTATAAAAATTTATACTATCATCTGAGATGAAAACTGAACTTACTGTGGTAGTATAAAAGCATTCAAAATAGGCTTCTGAGGTTGGTTAGCTTTCAGGCATAAGATAATAAAAATGACTAATATCTATTGAGCGTGCACTGCTTACCAGGCATATTCCAGGCACCTTATGTAGGCTATCTCATTTAATCATCACTACAGCTCTATGAAGTAAATACTGTTATCCCTTTTTGGGGATGAGGAATTTGTGGCATAGAGAGACATCATTAATCATAAACTTTTAAAGAGCTGGATGGAATACCTGTATGGATTAGTTAATGCAACCCTCACTGTACTGACAAAAGGGGGAAAAAAAGCCAGCTTAAAAAGCAGGCTGCATCTTTTTTTTTTTTTAACATCTTTATTGGAGTACAACTGCTTTACAATGGTATGTTAGTTTCTGCTTTACAACAAAGTGAATCAGTTATACATATACATATGTTCCCATATCTCCAGGTTGCATCTTATCAAAAGGAGGTCACCCAGTTTGTTAGAGGTAGAATCTGGATTGGAATCCACATCTCCTAACTTATCTAGCATTGATAATAAATCAGCAGTGCACAAACTAGGTAAAATTAATAGTAATCAAAACAAACACATTTTGAAAAATTACTTCATTTCCTTCAGAATTTAGTTATTATGACTTTGGTTTGCGGAATAGTTTCACCAAATTCTAAAATGATGTTTAAAGTTTCAAGCAAGGTCACATAAGAAAAGGATTTGTGCTTCATGGGGCAAAAAACTTATATAATGGAGGTGGGGGTGGGGCTCATTAAGAGAAAGAATATAAAAATATCTTACTTTTGCAAATGTTACAAGAACATGTGAACACACTGCTGGGGGCCTAGTGGTAGCCAGCTTCCCATTATGAAGATTTCCCCCAATCATTCCTATGTATCTATGCCCTTGTGTAACTCCGCTCCAATACTGTACTGAGATTGGTCTGTGAGACCAATATAATCTATAGAATATAGTAGAAGTGATGTCACTTTGGAGGCTAGGTTATAAAACACATTATGCCTTCTACCTCTCTCTTGGATCATTCACTCTGGGGAACCCAGCTACCATGCTGTGAGAACCCTCAGGTAGCCCCGTGGAGAAGCCCATGCGGTGAGAAACTAAGGCCTCCAGCCCACAGCCATGTGAATGAGCCATCTTGGGAGGGGATCCTCCAGCCCTGGTCAAGCCTTTAAATAACTACAGACTTGGCTACAACCTCATGAGATATTCTGAGCCAGAATCACCCAGAAAACTGCTCCCTGATTCCAGACCCAGAATCTGTGTGGAATAATAAGGTTATTGTTTTAAGCTGATAAGTTTTGGAGTAATTTGTTATACAGAAATTGCTAACTAATGCAGGCCCCTCACAGGGCCTTGGAAGAAGCCTATGCTAGTGAGAAGCCTAGAAGTTTGAATCTCATAAGCTTCATGATAAATTGGTCTCTGCCAATGTTAATGGCTAAGTCTACTAGATTGTTGTGGCAAAGACAGCTAGTTTTCCACCAAAATTTGTTCTTTCTTCCAAAGAGGCTGTAACTATGGTGCCACAATGTCCAGCCTCCCTTGCAGCTAAGTGTTTCATGTGGCTAAGTTCTTGTTAATGGAATGCAGCAGAAGTAGTATGTGCCTTTCTGAACTGTGCTTTCAAGAGAGTGGGTATTGTGCTACTTTCCTCCTTCTCATAGGCCAGTATGGTGACAAGTGGAGGGAACTTGGAAGCCACATGTTGAAGATGGCAGAACCACTGAGTCCCTGAATGACTTAACAGAGCATTCTCTACCCCCTTTCACTTTTCTACCCCTCCAGGCTGCAACACTCCCCTGAACAACAATTTTGTTAGAGAGAAATAAACTTCTATTGTGTTTGAGTGATTATCTTTTTTTTTTTTCTGGCTGTGTTGGGTCTTTGTTGCTCTGTGCAGACTTTCTCTAGTTGCTGCGAGTGAGGGCTACTCCTCGTTGCGGCGTGTGGGCTTCTCATTGAGGTGGCTTCTCTTGTTGCGGAGCACGGGCTCTAGGCATGTGGGCTTCAGTAGTTGTGGCTCACAGGCTCTAAAGCACAGGTTCAGTAGTTGTGGCACATGGGCTTAGTTGCTGAGTGATTATCTTTTAAAGTTTATGTATTAAAATAAGTGAACCGGACTTCCCTGGTGGTGTGCTGGTTAAGAATCCGCCCACCAATGCACGGGACACGAGTTCGAGCCCTAGTCCGGGAAGATCCCACATGCCATGGAGCAACTAAGCCCATGCACCACAACTACTGAGCCTGAGCTCTAGAGCCTGTGAGCCACAACTACTGAGCCTGTGTGCCACAACTACTGAGCCCACGCACCTGGAGCCTGTGCTCCTCAACAAGAGAAGCCACCACAGTGAGAAGCTGGTGCACCACAACGAAGAGTAGTCCTCGCTCGCCGCAACCAGAGAAAGCCTGCGTGCAGCAACGAAGACCCAATGCAGCCAAAATAAATAAATAAATAAAATTTTAAAGTAAGTGAACTTACCCTAACTAATTAGCTATTTTCTTCAAAATTGAGATACCTATTTCCCCTCCAGGGTCTAGTCTAATCAATTTATTTATTTGAATTACTTTTTCCCCCAGGATCTAGTCTTGATGTTATTTATTTCTGTATCTTTGTTAATTTATTAACTTTCTACTTTGTAAAATTTCAAACATATGAAAGTAGAGGAAATGATATAATGAAGCCTTATGTACCCATCACTAAACTTCAATGTTTATGTTATAAGGCCATTCCTATTTCTATGTGTATGTGCCATTTCCTACATATTTATGGCCATTCCTATGTCACTGGTATCCTCTTTCTCCTCCATCCCATCCTGGATTATTTTAAAGTAAATGTCAGAATCTCAATCAACATATCATTTCATTGGAGACTTTTAAATGCCATGTAAGAAACCGCAACTGCCTTTCCTAGAATTCAGTGCGTTTTGTGAAGCTGTGACTGTGTAAAAAGCCAATTCCCCATTGCTTGACAGCACATGATGAGGACATTGAGAGCTGCAAGGTTAAGCTCACCTGCCAGTGTGAGAGGCACAACCTATCCCCAAAGTGTACCAGAATCTACCTTCACCCCATTCAAGCTGGAAGTTTTGAGCCTATAAAGGGAACTGGCAGTGTCAGGCAGGCTGAGAGTATGGAGTGACCAGCATCAGGTCAAGAACTGAAGCCAGATGACTTGGGTTCTAAACCTGGATCAGCTTATTCTACCAGTGGGTTGATATAATAAAATCAGCTAAGATTTTTTAAATTATAAACTTTATATGATGATTCATTTATAACATGGAAGTAAATATAAGCTAAGTTTTAAATTCTTTTGTTTGTTTTTGCGGTACACGGGCCTCTCACTGCTGTGGCCTCTCCCGTTGCAGAGCACAGGCTCCGGACGTGCAGGCTCAGCGGCCATGGCTCACGGGCCCAGCCGCTCCGCGGCATGTGGGATCCTCCCAGACCCGGGGCACGAACCCATGTCCCCTGCATCGGCAGGCGGACTCTCAACCACTGCACCACCAGGGAAGCCCCAGCCCTCTCAATTTGATGTGTGTGTGTGTGTGTGTGTGTGTGTGTGTGTGTGTGTGTGTGTGTGTGGTTCGACTGGGGTCACAGGCTTTGGAGAGGATGATCACAGAAGTGAAGTACCATTCTCATCACATCATATCAAGGATATATGCTATCAATATGACTTATCACTGGTTATGTTAACCTTGCTCATTCAGTTTAGGTAGTGTTTGCCAGGTTTCTTCACCATAAAGAAACTTTCCCCCTTTCCTCATACTCTATTTCTTGCAAGCAAATGACTAAACTCAGCCCACACTCAAGGGAGGAAGAGATAGTAAGCTCCACCTCCTTGAGAGGAAGTATCTACGACAATTGTTTGGAATTCTAATAGAAGGAAGACAGCTCTTTTCTCTTGTTCATTTTTTCAGTCATTTATTTATACCAGTATGAACTCCTGAACATATATTTATTTGGGGGGTTATAATTCAATGCTATGTTATTTTTGCTCTCAGATTCTTCCAGGTTTGTTTTGGGGAGCTCTTTAACATTGGCCCCCATATGTCCTTGACATGCCCCATCCTTTTGTTTTTTGAGCACAATAGAATGCTTCATCTTGTATGTTCCCTCTCCCAGCTTTAGAATCAGCCATTTCCCAAAGGAGCCTTGATTCTTTTTATTTAAAATGTATTAGAATTCAAAATCTGGGCACACTGGAAATGCTTGTTGCTGTTGGTTACAAACTTTAAAAATTGTATACATTTTTAAACTGTGTTTGTTTTAGTATGAGCCATTTGCCTGTGTTCTATAAACTTAATCATGAAAAACTAATAGGTAAAAATCTAACCTTACAAAAAGTGAATGTGATAGTAGAATGTATTTATATGAATTACAGAGAGGTTCTCATTCCATTAAAATAATCTTAAACAGAAAAATCCCCTTAAATTCATTTAAAATATAGTTCAATCTGACAAAATTTAATTTGAGCAGAACTTTTTGGCAACATACATTATCTTAGTCCAGTTTTCCTAGAAAACAAAACCTGAAACAAACCTTACCTACTATGGGTTCACTGGTGGTGCAATCCCAGGGCAGCAAGAGTGAGGGAAAAAGAGAAATGAGGAAGGCATGGAAAGAAAAACCACTGAGACTCAGAACAGTCCATGGAGGGAGGAGAAGGAATTTATCTATTGGGCTCCTTGCTGAAGCCCAGCCCTCATCCTCAGGGGAAGCTGAGAAGTTGATGATGTTAGGAGATGGGGTGGTAGTAGTTGCAAGCAGCAGAAGTGGGGGGAGGGGCACAGGTGGAGGCCAAGTAAATTTGCTAAGTTGCATAACTGGGTCTGGTTACTCACATATGGAGCAAAGCAAGCTTTATGCCTAGATTTATTATGCATTAAAAATCTGGAAGTGGGCTTCCCTGGTGGTACAGTGGTTAAGAATCCGCCTGCCAATGCAGGGGACATGGGTTTGAGCCCTGGTCTGGGAATATCCCACATGCCACGGAGCAACTAAACCCATGCGCCACAACTACTAAGCCCACGTGCCACAACTACTGACACCCACATGCCTAGAGCCCGTGATCTGCAACAAAAGAAGCCACCACAGTGAGAAGCCCACGCACTGCAACAAAGAGTAGCCCCTGCTCGCCACAACTAGAGAAAGCCTGTGTGCAGCAACGAAGACCCAACGCAACCAAAAATAAATATTTTTTAAAAATCTGGAAGCAAAATTTATTTGTTTTTTCAATAAATGCTGGAGAGGGTGTGGAGAAAAGGGAACCCTCTTGCACTGTTGGTGGGAATGTAAGTTGATAACAGCCTCTATGGAGAACACTATGGAGGTTCCTTAAAAAACTAAAAACAGAATTACCGTATGATTTAGCAATCCCACTACTGGGCATATACCCTGAGAAAATCGTAATTCAAAAAGAGTCATGTACCACGATGTTCATTGCAGCACTATTTACAATAGTCAGGACATGGAAGCAACCTAAGTGTCCATCGACAGATGAATGGATAAAGAAGAAGGGAACATGTATACAATGGAATATTACTCAGCCATAAAAAGAAACGAAATTGAGTTATTTGTAGTGAGGTGGATGGACCCGGAGTCTGTCATACAGAGTGAAGTAAGTCAGAAAGAGAAAAACAAATACTGTATGTTAACACATATATATGGAATCTAAAAAAAAAAAAAAAAGGTCATGAAGAACCTAGGGGCAAGATGGGAATAAAGATGCAGACCTACTAGAGAATGGACTTGAGGATATGGGGAGGGGGAAGGGTAAGCTGGCACAAAGTGAGAGAGTGCCATGGACATATATACACTACCAAACATAGAATAGATAGCTAGTGGGAGGCAGCCACATAGCACAGGGAAATCAGCTTGGTGCTTTGTGACCACCTAGAGG